>NC_092356.1:48238573-48538573 GCF_963676685.1 Mytilus edulis | reverse complement strand
TTTCATTTGATTTGTTTTATTGTCCCATACAAGAATATATGTGGTTTAGGGGTCGGGATCTGGACCATTTACAAGATAATAGCACATTCTCAAATTGAACGGGGTGGGGGGCAACCCCCAGGAACTTCCCTTTAATTTCATTTGATTAGCTTTATTGTCCCATACAAGTATATATATGGTTTAGGGGTGGGGATGTTGACTGTTTACAAAGTTTTCAAACAAGAGGGGGTGGGGTGACTCCCTCGGGACTTCCCTTTTATTTCATTTCATTTGTTTTATTGTCCCCTACAAGAATATATATGGTTTAGGAGTGGGGATCTGGACCGTTTACAAGATAATAGTACATTCTCAAATTGAACGGGGTGGGGGTGACCCCCAGGAACTTCCATTTAATTTCATTTGATTAGTTTTATTGTCCCATACAAGAATATATATGGTTTAGGGGTGGGGATGTTGACCGTTTACAAGATAATAGCACATTCTCAAATTGAACGGGGTGGGGGCAACCCCCAGGAACTTCCCTTTAATTTCATTTGATTAGCTTTATTGTCCCATACAAGTATATATATGGTTTAGGGGTGGGGATGTTGACTGTTTACAAAGTTTTCAAACAAGAGGGGGTGGGGTGACTCCCTCGGGACTTCCCTTTTATTTCATTTCATTTGTTTTATTGTCCCCTACAAGAATATATATGGTTTAGGGGTGGGGATCTGGACCGTTTACAAGATAATAGTACATTCTCAAATTGAACGGGGTGGGGGTGACCCCCAGGAACTTCCATTTAATTTCATTTGATTAGTTTTATTGTCCCATACAAGAATATATATGGTTTAGGGGTGGGGATGTTGACCGTTTACAAGTTTTCAAACAAGAGGGGGTGGGGTGAGCCCCTAGGGACATCACTTTTATTTCATTTCATTTGTTTTATTGTCCCCTACAAGAATATATATGGTTTAGGGGTGGGGATCTGGACTGTTTACAAGATAATAGCACATTCTCAAATTGAACAGGGTGGGGATGACCCCCGGGGACTTCCCTTTAATTTCATTTGATTTGTTTTATCATCCCATTCAAGAATATATATGGTTTAGGGGTGGGGATCTGGACCGTTTACAAGATAAAAGCATATTCTCAAATTGAAGGGGGTGGGGATGACCCCCCAGGGACTCCCCCTACATTTCATGTGATTTGTTTTATTGTCCTATAATCATTTCTGAAGACTGCATGTATCTATCACTTACAGTTTTTAAGTTATATTCATTTGAAAATTTTAGAAAATAAAATCCCTTAGGGTTCTATAGTAAACCCCTCCCTCCTTTCTACCCCCAAAAATACCCCTTAATAGACCCCAATGCACAAACGAAACATTGATGGCTCACCTAGACATATTAGACTAACATATTGTAAAATCCTAAGTAAATCTGACAAGCCGTTTAGGAGAACCGCTGCGGACAAGTTCATTTTTAAAGTGGCGGAAGAAGAAGAGGAAGAGGAAGAGGAAGAGGAAGAATAATAAAAATAATAAGAACTGACCAAAAACAATAAGTCTCCAAACTTTGTTTGGGAGACTTAATAAGTATAAATGTACTCTTTCATTATTTTTATTGGGTCTTTTAGTAACAACATTTTTATAAATATTAATCACTAAAATAAACATAACTTCTGCTGTCAAATAATATTGTGTTGTAATATTAATAACAGCAAATGACACAAATCAATGTTCAGTTTTCTTTCTATTTGTATATAATTCTTCCATCATAAAAAAATTTCTGACGAATGTGTCAAGAAGCACAACAAGCACTTTTTATTGTCTCATTTTGAAAACTTCAGTCATGCCAGTAGACTTGTATAAATTTCTAAAAATATTTATGTGTGTCATTTCTTGGCAACTACTTAATTTTTCAAACCACAATTTATCTTTTTTATGAACGGCTCAAACTACTTCAAAATCACAGTTTTTTTTCATGCACCATGCTTGTCTCATGCTCTACTCTAGTGCAAGAGGTTGATGCCAGGTCAAACCAAAGAACTAAAATTTGGAAATTTCTGCTTCTCTGTTAAGCATGCAGCATTTATGAGTAATTTCACCACAAACAGCTTTAAGGCTAAATTGTTTTAAGTAAATCATTTTCTAATGAGATATAAATATCTACAATAGTAATTGATATGTCACCAAGAAAAAAAAAATAGATTGTAATTACCATGAAATCGTCAGATAACATATGTTCCTCATTAAACAGCAGTCCACCAATCTGGTACATAGCTATGTATAGTATACCAATACTCATCCGTGTAAGTCCTGGTCCAACACTGGAAATACACATACATTACAATATTACGAGGTGGAATTTTATTGTAAATACAGTCACATTTGTATATAAAGGTAGTCACCTAAGAAAACTAACCTACTAAGTGATGTGACCTTTAAATTGAGGTTTAAAATGAGAAGTTACAACAAAGAGACTAGAAGGTGAGGCTCCTCATGGGTGTGTCCATGTAATCACACAATTCCAGGTTTTTTGCCAATATAATCACATGATCATTAATTATTTTGTTTAATTAAGATAATCAAATAATCAAAAATAGTCGTAGATTATCATGAAATATTTGGTCTGGTAATCAAATAATCACTATAAAACAGACACGTAATCACATAATCAATCAAAGCACTGTAAGCGCTGTAGGCAGTTAATCAAAAACCAAGGCAAACATAACTATGAAAACTATGTTGCTTCAATTATTTTTTAAAGATTTAAAAAAACAAACATTAAACATTCATATATTGTACATTTAAGTTCATTTAATGAATTAATCATTAAGGAAAATAATTCATATTTTATCAAGGTTTTCAAAAGCAACACATTTATCAATTATATTTTTTTCATAGTCAGGAGTCTGCAGTGATACAAGTTCGCAATGATTTCAGTTCGTCTAGTTGATAGTTAACGTTGGTATTAATTGACTGTTAGTAGTTCAGGTTCACTTTAGCATGTTTAGTACGAGCTTGTAAAAGTATGAATGAACTTGCTTCCTTGGAAAGAAAACTTAGTTTGTGTTCTACAGTTCATAAGTTATGAGACACAAATCAGACAAATGTTTACTACTACAGGGATCAAAGGTGAGGTCTGACTGACCTGCCCATAGTAAATGTAAATGACCCTACCTTCATCCCAAGTCCATGATGTCTAAGTTTGCAATACAATGACAGGTAATTATAAAACACATGAAACAGTTGTTCAAACATTCTTGGGCTTGAAAGATATGTTAATCTTTAAAAATTTTATAGGACCAGAAATAATAGGTGACCCTAGAGACTACTCCTATATTTCAATTGATTTTTCATATTGTCCCATACATGACTATATATGGTTTCAGGGTGGGGATCTCGACCGTTATCAAGTTTTCAAACAGGAGGGGGTCGGGTGACCAGAAACCCCCTATATTTCATTTGATTTGTTATATTGTCCAATACATGAATATATATGGTTGAGGGGTGGGTATCTCATCTGTTTCCAAGTTATTAAGTAGGATGGGCTAGGGTGACCCTAATGACTCTACCTATATTTCATTTGATTAGTTCTTTTGTCCCATACATGAATGTATATGGTTTAATTCAAAGGTGGGGATCTCGACTGTTTCCAAGTTCTCAAACAGGAGGGGTGGGTGACCGCAGGGACTCCTCCTATATTTCATTTAATTTAGAGGAGGGGATCTCAACTGTTTCCAAGTTCTCAAACAGGAGGGGTGGGGTGACCGCAGGGACTCCACCTATATCTTATTTCATTTGTTATATAGTCCCATTACACATGGTAAAAAACAAATTATTTAATGCCCAAAAAGGCGCAAGCCAGGGCCGACCGTGCAAGGGCTGTATAGCCAGTCAAGGTCGTTAAAAACTTCCATTTGTTGTTTGTCCCATACATGAGTATATATGGTTAAGGGGTGAGGATCTCAAGTTTCCAAGTTCCCAAACAAGAGGGTGTACAATTACCCTAGGGACTCCCCCTATAATTCATTTGATTTATTTAATGGTACCATACATGAATAAATATAGTTTTGGGGTGTAGATCTCAACTGTTTACAAGTTCTGAAATAGGAGGGGGTGGGTTGACCCTAGGGACTTCCCCTATATTTCATTTGATTAGTTATATAGTCCCATATATGAATGTATATGGTTGAGGTTGGGGATCTCATCCGTTTCAAAGTTATCAAACAGGAGGGGGTTGAGTGGCCCAAAGGAATCCACCTATATATCATATGACTTGCTTACATTCAGGTATCTTGTAATCTAGTTGCACTATTTGTGAAAATAAAGTAAGAAACTTCCAGCTATTTTAACTGACCCATCAATATTTAGAAAAAAAATACCCATTGAAATTGCAGTAATATGTTTACACTTTAAAGGCAACTTACATGCATTACCAACATTTATCACTGGTAAAGAAAATTTATACTTCACCAGGAACATATATATTGTTAGATATACTGTTCCCAGCTTTCACATTGTATTGGATTTTGACATTAAAATTTGTCAAAAAGTAATTTTGAGTTTCTGTACAAAATATTTTCTGCTTTTTCATTCTTTTATTATATATATCTTTTGGCTTTCAGTTCTAGTGTTTATATTTATTTACAATGCATGGATGTATTTTGTCACCTGTCTGCAGGTTTTTTAAGATGATCGTCAAAAAACGGAATTACCCTTATCCGCGTCCGGAATCAAATCCGATATTGTAATTGTCATCCATTTTGATTTCTAATGTTGTTTTTGTCAGATACGATTTTACTTGAATTTACACATGATTTGTCGTCAATTTTCTGTATAAAATTAGCTGTTGAACAAAATGAACATCGCTGTCATGAATAATAATGATGAAAATAAGTTTTGAGATCGTTTATTAAGAGACTTTGGTAAAAAGGTTTGCAAAGTTATTTTCTTATTTCCTTTCAAATTGGGCATGTCGGGCATAGCTAGTAACCAAGTCGAAAGGCCGACTGCAAAAGTGAAAATTTGCAGACCTCAGGCCACCGTTAATTTGAACCCCTGCCTCCAAATTGAAAAGATACAAGAAATTTTCTTCTTCTAATTTAAAATTGCCGCCAACAGCATGAACAGATTAACTTATTTCTGACGTAGTTGAACTTGACTACGTATTAACGACAAACAATATTTCTACGACTTTTGCCATTACGGAAATCTAAACTACTTGTCTTTACAGATTTTCGGCGATTACATATTTCAAACATCTGTTCTTTGGCATCTTAGCCAAAAGCTCAGGGGATAATAAACTACATAAGGATTCCTAATGTGCTCTACTTCCTATGTGCAACTTCAAAACTTTTGGGTGATTCACATCATAAAATGTTATGACATTTTACTTCCGATTAATGCAATGTGTCATTGTGGTACAATAGAGTGTCCATATTCATATCACATTACTGTAAATTCAGAAATAATTGCAATGTTTTTATAATTGCGAAAAATGCAACAGGGTTATAATCGCATTTATTCAAACTCACATTTTGAAATCCTTTATATGAATCATGTGAATTTAACAGGATTTTTCTCACAATCGCAAAAATTAAAACAACATTTTAGCCTAAAATGACAAAATCACAATAATAAATGAAAGCAATAATTTCTGAATTTACAGTCAGTGTCTTCCCTTGAAAATTCTTGATGCATGGTGGGTCTAAGGTAAATTTGCAGCGCGGAGCGCAGCGTTGTTTTGTAGAATTATTGTGAAATGAATTGTGCATGTCAGTTTAAAAACTTCACATAAATCTACAATACAGTCAGGAACAATACTTAACATTTTCTCCCAAGGCCAGCCTGGATCCAAAAGTTTTTTCAAGGGCCCTGTAGAATTTTTTTAGGCTCTACCAGGTTTGTTTTTACTACAGGTTCATACTTATTAATAGTCTGGAATGTTCTTATATAAAAGCCAAAAATATATGTTTAAAATACCTTATACATGTAGCTTGTTTCTTATTATGATGGAAATAATAAAGGAATTAAAAAAACACACGAGTTTTTCAGAATTAAAATCCATTTAACCATGCATTTTCAGACTGGTTAACTTTATATATTTGTAACATAATTAAAAAAAAACAGCCCCCCTTTCCATACCCCTAGATGTAAATTATTTTATTAAAAAGTATTATCAGTTTCACCCCAAGTAATTATTAATTTTTTATGAATAAATCTTAGCAGTTATAAATCAAAATGATTTCCAAATGAAATCCTTACTGTCTATGAAATGTAACTGAAAGAGTTTCCCGAATTTTCCCTGCCAAAAAGCACATGGCTTTTAGCTATTGTAAACAAAGCCTTCAATTTGTGATCATGGATTACAGCTTTAATTAATTTAATTTGGATATCGATATTCAACATAAGGTACAGTCAAGCAATTAATGTTTTTACTTTCTTCTGGATTAAAACTAGTTTGAAAGATCAGTTTGGAAAATAAAATAATTTTTGACATCAAAATAAAAACGATCTGAATTGTGAATATTCAGTGACCCATAAATTTTTTGAACTCTGTTACGGAGGTCAAAGTTACATCATGTTTCAACCCAATGATCCGTATTCTCTGTAACAAATGTACAACATAAACTGCGTTTGATATAAATATTTCGATATCAGACTTATGATTTCAAAACGTTATATTTATACTGCAAAAGGTTTACTTTTTATTTTTTCACGGAGGGATATTTGGAAGCTGTATCAGGCTATAATATTTATCACTAAAACAATTTGAACTCCCGATTTCTATTATGCAATTAAAGTCTTGAATGTTGTTCTATCTAATCAACTTGGTTGTAAAATCAGAGCGTTGCATCTAATTATGATCAATTATCAGTCCAGTGAGTTTGAAACACCTGTAGAGTTTTGTCACTTGTCACTTCATATTATAAGATAATAAAAATTTCACACATAGCGGGATGCATAGGGGGTATGATAAGTGCATGGCGGCCGAAATTTTATGTGTAGCAATGCATGAATAGCCTAGGGAAAACACTGACAGTATCATGTTCTCATCCTGAATATAAATTGATATTGCCATTAACTTACCTCCTGGAAGGTCCTTTATGTTGTGGATCATCAAATTCTCCATTTACAAACTGTAGGTATCTCTTTATGTTAAACTAAAAAACAATAAAGAAGATATAAAACAGCTCACTTTACATTTATATGTACAGCTCATTTTAGGCCACAATCAAAAATATTTTGGTTTGCCTTAACCCTACTCAAGGTTGAGAAAGTGGGTAGGAAGGTAGGCATTTTTTTTTTTTTTTTTTTTTTTTAAAGAAATTGAAGCATTGGATGTTTATTAGTCTTCAAGACTATCTGATTAAAAAAAAAACTTCTTCAAATCAGGACAATAAAAGAATTTGAGTAGGCAGCTTTTTTCTGGGTAGGTAGGATTTGGGCAAACAAACCTATTCTTTTTTTATGGCCTTAATGAGAACTAAAAATCAAACTTTACTTTGTGTTATTAGTGTTGGAACTTTATCAATGATTGTAATTTTGACTCAATGTACAAAGGAAGATAACTTCTAATTGTATAAACTGATCAAACAATGAAACCATTCATGTTTAACATGCAGACTTCTAATACGTTCAGGTATTTCACATCCAATTCTTTATGGAAATATTCTTTATAAAGCACAAAGGTGTCAGTATTCACCTCAGAAACTTACAAAACCTTTGAATAGACTTGTTAAGAAGGGATATAATTACGATACTGATGTCAAGTCATTAAAGATTGCATATTTTGGCGTAAATATTGAGTCACTGATAAGGTCTTTGCATCGGAACTAAACACATTTATTCTAAAAACAGTTGTTGGCATGACACGGGTTATGTTCTTCTCATATATATGTTATGATGGTATGATACTAAACCCCTAACGGCAGAGATGCAACTAATCGTCGGACCCGTCGGACCTAAGGGGCAGAATTTATGCAAGTCCGGCAAAACTCGTAGCTGTGCAGGACCTGATGGCCGGCAATATTTAAGTCCGCTTGGGTCCGCCAAAACTGAAATCCCCGTCGGCCCTGGCAGTGTATTTTGTTTATAAAATTGCGATCATCTTTAATAAAAGTAAATGTCCTGTTCCCCCGCATTTTCTAACTCCGGGAACCAGTATTTCCGCCCAGTAATAGTCTTTCGTACCTTGTCCATCTCGCCCCGAACAATTCTCCGTATTTCCGTCATGTTTTTTGTTTTAGAAATTCGCTCTCTAGGAAGGAGGTCTATTAAGCATAGTTGATAAGTTCAGGAAATATGTCATGGCTGATAAAATTTGTAAGTGGGTCGAAACCCGGTAAAAGACCAAACCAGTCACCTATTTGATTTTTGAGTGAAAATATGGGTCTGGCAGAAATTTGATGGGTCTGGCAAAACTTGGTACCCTGTAGGCCCCATTGTCTGACAGGAAAAAAAAACTGTTTGCATCTCTGTAACGGGAAGGATTGTGCCTGATGTTCATATGATGAAATCATAATCTTTCAGTCAGTTTAATTGAAGTCTGGAGCTGGCATGTCAGTTAACTGCTAGTAGTCTGTTGTTATTTATGTATTATTGTCATTTTGTTTATTTTCTTTGGTTACATCTTCTGACATCAGACTCGGACTTCTCTTGAACTGAATTCTAATGTGCGTATTGTTATGCGTTTACTTTTCTACATTGGTTAGAGGTATAGGGGAGGGTTGAGATCTCACAAACATGTTTAACCCCGCCGCATTTTTGTGCCTGTCCCAAGTCAGGAGCCTCTGGCCTTTGTTAGTCTTGTGTTATTTTAATTTTAGTTTCTTGTGTACAATTTGGAAATTAGTATGGCGTTCATTATCACTGGACTAGTATATATTTGTTTAGGGGCCAGCTGAAGGACGCCTTCAGGTGCGAAAATTTCTCGCTACATTGAAGACCTGTTGGTGACCCTCTGCTGTTGTTTTTTATTTGGTCGGGTTGTTGTCTCTCTGACACATTCCCCATTTCCATTCTCAATTTTATTTAGAACAGATAATAGATTCATTTTCTAGACAAGTATAGAAGTATAGTTTATATACAGCTAATTTTGAAAATACTGTAAATTCAGAAATTATTGCTTGCATTTATTCTTATAATTTTTGTCATATAAGACTATAATGTGATTTGAATTTTTGAAATATTGAGAAAAATCCTGTTTTATTCATTTAAAAAAAAATCAAAATGGAGTTCAATTATTGCCATTATAATCCTGTTGCATTTTTGGCAATGTTTAAAACATCACAATACTTTCTGAATATACAGTACATTGGGTGCTAAAGTATTTACCTGTGGTCCAGCTAAAAATGTACCAAAGTAGTATGTCTGTCCACAGATAGCCAGTAACGAAGGCACTTCAGATATGGCTGATTCTTTCTGATCTTCGGACAGTTTTTCCTGTAATGTTAACAAAACACTAAATGATAGGTTACTGAATACATGAGCTGTGTCGGATAGAAATCGGCCTAATGTTAGTGTGCATATACATGTATGTTAGTGTGATTATACATGTCTTTGATTAACTGTGTAACAATCTGATACGAAATTAAAGAGGAATTTGGACCAGCTTTCTAGGTTCATTATATTGGATAAGTTTTCAAAACAGTTACAGACTTTGCATGGATATTTTTTTCCAACTTGAAATAAGTAAATAGAGGTATTGATATTTATTTGCATAAGGTCCATTACTATTCGATGCTGCTCACATTTTATTATACTTCAGTTATCCTTTTCAATATAAAATAAGTACATAGTACTTTAATTATTTTTTTTAAATTGCAATCATTCGATTAAACTATTTGACTTATCAATAGTGTCGACCAATTTCCCTTGATGAAACTAACGTGAAATAAATCAGATTATTTCTCTCCTCTGACACCATACAGTATTGGGTGTATGAAAGACGCTGTTGATGATGTTGCATCAAAACTAATTTAGAATGTGTAGAAAAAAATATAATTCCTTTTATTTTCTACTTTATTTGAATTAATACAAGCCCCTGGTCAATGTTATTTAAAGGATAACAAATCCATGTATTCAAATATTGAAAATAGTTGATGGCAATCGAACAACACTGATAACTTGTCAATTAAAGTGTTTGGTCACTTGGTTTTTTTTCTATATTTGAATTATGGGATTCTAAATCAGTTAAAGACAAAAAATACTTCTTCCCATGAAAATATTGACACATTTTTCTATGTTAAATATTCACAAAAAAAATTTAAAAGATTTAAAATAAGAACACTAATCTGTCATGAAAAAAGGACAATTATATTGTCTTCATTAAAAAAAAAATGGAGTGTCACAAAGTAATTATAATCATCTAATTGTAGTAAAAATTGGTGAAAATAGAAGAAATCTACAAACAAAAACAAAAACTTACTTAAATAAATATCTGAATGTATAAGCAGTGAAGATTTTTCAAATTAAAAAAAAAGTATCATTGACTAGAAATTCTACTAAGCTATAAGAAGCGTATTGTGTTTAGTCCAGCTGATAAAGTAGTTAACAATGTAGTATTGGTAGGACATACATACTAAATGGCAGTCTGAAGATATTATATTATGGATTATGGTGCATTCAAAATTTGTGCTCTATATATATGGTAAGTCAAATATAAGACAACTTTGCCGACATTTTATATAAATTACCGGTATGACTATATTATCACATAAACAATCAAACCATGAATCCTAGCCTTATTATCAACTTTAATTTCAAATATTTCTTTTATCTATAAAAAAAGAAGATGTGGTATGATTGCCAATGAGACAATTTTTACACAAGACCAAAATGACACAGAAATTAACAACTGTAGGTCACCATATAGCCTTCAACAAATAGAAAAGCCCATACCGCATAGTCAGCTATAATATTTTTTTAATTTTTATAATATATTTGTAATAAAACTGAAAATTCTTTATCACATAATTTAATTTGACACAAATAGAATTGTTGCACACATTGTTGAAGAATATTAATGGTAAAAGATTTAAATGTTTTAGAACGTTCATCCTGATCAATTTTCATATCAAATTATAATTCTACAATAGTATAAGCCTGGTTTTTTTTTAAAACAATAGTCGAATTTGGATCCCACTTAAATTAAAAATTTTAAATTCATTTTTTTTTTTTTTCAGGGGAGGGGGGGGGGGAGTGTCTGAAGCCACAAGGATACAGTTATTTTACAGCATAACTGTTGATTGTTCTTACCTTACTCTTTTGACCATCGTAGACATCAAAAACAACAGCGGTCAATCGTAGACAAATAACACATTGTGGTGTAGTCCAGGTCAATGTCTGATCCGTACATTTATAATATGCTATCACTAAATACAACTACAAATCAAAATGAAATGTGTCATAACTACAAATAATAGAACTAAAGGTTAAATGATAATCAGTGCTTTCTTAATCTCATAATAGAGTAAATATAACTAAGTAGTACAGACATAATCTATTTTTATCAAAAGTTAATTTAATGAAAACATAAAATTGCACACTTTGAGATAAGCTAACAAAAACGATACCTGTACATTAACTTGATTAAGGTTCTCAGCAGTAATGGTTGTCTCAAAATAATTTACTGAAAATATTTGGACAGATATGGATGACCAAACTCAACCATACATTGTTTGTTCTATTTATATAAACACTACAGTATGACAAAATCTATACTGGCATGTAAGAAAAGAACATGTATAACTAAGATATAACATTTTCAAGATAGTTAATAAACAGCTGTGCTAAAAGAGCATGATACAACCATATTGTACATGTAAATTTGTATATATTATTGTGAGAATAAAACTACTAAAATGGCTCTTGCATGAGGATATCCTAAGACATAAAAGTGTCTGATCAAACATACTAGAGCTAGTATGAGGCATGTAACAAAACAGCTTTAAATTTCTTACGGTTAAAGTCCCATAATTATGGTATGACAAAAAGACTTGACAAGTTTCACATTATTTTAACTTTAAATTATTACTGGAAATGACAAGAAAAATATATTTATACCTTAATGAGAGATCTGGTTTACTCATGTTCATAACTAATTGTTGTATAGTAATATGCTAAGTAATGTAAATTCAGAAATTATTGCGTGCATTTATTACTGTGATTTTGTCAGTTAAGACTTAAATGCAATTTTAATTTTTATGATTTTGAGAAAAACCCTGTTAAAGTCATATAAAATATTTCAAAATGCGATCTTAAATTATCGCGTTTGAAACTTTGTTGCATTTTTCGCAATAATAAAAACCTCACAATAATTTCCGAATTTACTATATTCATACAGTGTAGGATATAATTAATAAGTATATAAGACTTGCAGTACATTACTGTTAAATTCAGAAAGTAAATATTGGTACTGTTTTCAGTACACTTTGAACAGCATCTTAGTACATGTATAATGAGATGATGAAAACATTGCTATAAGGGGAATAATATCTAAAGTGAAACATTAAATATCAATATCATACCAAAAAAATATCCATATATTAAATAGAAATACCAATTACTAACCTATAAACAACTTTCATAAATAAAGTATAATTTATGTTCAACCTGTTTATTTTGAAATAATGGGATCATCATGAGCCTGATGAGTACACTAAAACAAATAAAGATTAAAAAAAATTAAAATTAAAAGAAGATAAATAATATATGTCATGTATGTCAAGTATCATGTGTATGTATGTAGTTATAAATGTACTTCTGAAGAACAATTTCAAAATATGATCCATAAAATGATCTTCCAATCTACTGAGAAAAATATTAACCTCCCTCCGTATCTTACTTAATACTTATACAATGTATATTATTAGGGATAAGTCTATGTTTATGATACTTACTGAATTAAATATAAATCCAAATAATATTGAAAACTTTGAACCAGGACATACAAGAAGTAAAATGTATGTGACAGCTATATTGATCATGGAATGTACTACATCTGTTCCTGAAATAGACAATAAAATTGAGAGTTGAAATTGGGAATGTTTCAAAGAGACCACAACCATACAAAAGGGCAGAAAAAACAGATGAAGGCCACCAATGGGTCTTCAACACGGCAAGAAGAAATACTGCACCTGGAGGCATATATGCTTTGTTTCATAAATCAAAGGCATCTGAAGAAAAACACATTACCAAGGACTGTATTACATGATTACTATTGCTTGAGGTAAAAAAACTCAGCCTTAAAGTTAAGGGAAATAACAAGATAAATCAATATAAATTCAAGTGCTGAGAAATATTTCTTAAATATAAAGTTCAATGTTCATGTATCAATAGTAAACACGAAACAGCAAAATGGTACATGTAATATTTTTGTTGATTGTCTACATTCTAACAATAACTATAAGAATAGCAACAAGGCCTGTAATCTGGTAATACACAAAGATATCAAATTCATGAATTTTTTTTTGAAATATTGGACACTTGTCAGTCCATATGTTGATTGGTTTAGAGGTTGGTATTTAACGCCACTTTAAACAATAATGTGCTATTTTATGTTATTCACCTGTGTATGACCATGTAGTTTATATATTGTTCCCTCTTACTTATTGTCCTTTAATTCTTAAAAGGTGATTTTGTGTTAACTTATATACCATGATGTATACCAAGGCTTCCAAAACGGTCATATATTCCGGACAATTGTA
This sequence comes from Mytilus edulis, assembly GCF_963676685.1. Lineage (NCBI taxonomy): Eukaryota > Metazoa > Mollusca > Bivalvia > Mytilida > Mytilidae > Mytilus > Mytilus edulis. The sequence goes on along the minus strand of NC_092356.1, from coordinate 48,524,878 downwards.
TAATGTCCGGTAAAAGTCTGGCTGGGAAAAGCATGAAACGGTCTTCTACTTTTTAGTTATCAAGACTTTTTCGGTCATTTTTAATTTTACATAATTCACGACCTTTTTGACCCAAACTTTTGCCTTTAACATCCACACATTTCCGGTCATAAAAGTGACATGATGATTAAAATTACTATCAAAACAACCCATACTTCAATACTTTCTAATTTTAATCAAGGCTAATTAGTTGTTGGTCAGCTGAAATCGGTGAACCCTGCAATCAACCTGTTCAGGTGAAAGGTAAACTATTTTCAGTACCGGACATCGTATAAATTGATCGGTCTATTCACAATTATTTTTTTACATTTCAGGGGTTCTAATTGATTTAGTCCAAAAGATTAAAATTATAAGAAATATGTTTATAAACAAGATTTGATGAAAAATTTAAAAAGGTTTTAAATGAAAAATCGTCAGAACTACGTTGTATGAACTAGAACATGTGCGCGCATGTGCACAAGTGGGAAATTTAATTATGCATCCTATATTTCTTCCAAAATGCTAAAATTGTCATTCAAAACCTGTATCTAAAGTTCATTTGAAGTATTTTGTTGAAGAAATAGCGTGGAAAGAGCTTTTTCACTCAGTCGTGTTTTGTAAACGTACACGGATTTTACTTATCCGTATATGGTCCATGTTTTACCATTGTCAATTCAACATCCGGTTTAAAAACGAAAGTAAATTTTTTGACAACATCATTTTGCACAAATAAAGAGTCTAAGGCAGATATGAGCAGGCTGATGTGCACACTTTGAATGATGCACTGTCAATTTAATAGTTTACATCAGAACATCAAATTCATATCAAAGTAAAGTTTAATATCGTTTTTTTTTTAATCTAATGTCAATCATTGGGATGGCCATTTGAATACTATCATTTTTTTGTGACTTAGTCTTAGGGATTAAAATCGGGATAAGATATAAAATGTCCGGCTGGCTCAAATATTTTTTGGAAGCTGTTACAAATGTATATACCAGTATGTTTGGTCGGATTATGTTTCTGTGCGTAAGATAGAGTTGTTCCCCTTTTGCCAGTAAGTTGTATTTTTGAAAATGGAAGCAGATATGTTTTTATCTGTCCCTACATAATCGCCTCCATCCGAGTGTTTAACATTTGAGCTTTAAGTAAATGCTTGCATTTTAAAACATATGAAATGACCAAAAATTAATTGTATAGATTTGTTATCTAGTTCATACTTAACATACTTTTTATATACATACCATAGTTAAAGTAACAAAGAGAAATTCCACAGATCGTAAAATATATATGTTGTATGTTAGGTGATCTACCAAATATGAAACTTCTATAAAGGAAAGCTAGCGGATAACCTAAAAAAATAAACAAACATGTGACAGTCATTTACAGTAAAATATATATGTTCCAGACCGTATGAGTATTTGGACAATACGCGTACAGTCTGGACCGTATGCGTACTTTTTAAAAATACGCATACGGACGGACCGTGTGTGTACAGTCCAACTAATAATAAGAAGATGGTCAAGTTTATCAGATACAAATGTAAATAACAGATAAAAAAATCTTATATCTCAAATTAATATAAAAAGTTCAATTGATATTGAAATGAAAACTTAATATTCTAACTTTTTAAAAAGGTCACGCTAGTTTAATCTGTTAATCTCCTGTAATTAGCATGTCAGTAATTAATTAAAAGCCAGTATGCTCATTGACATTGAGGTTAACGGATGTAAACAAAACGTACAAGGACAATTGTTTTATAATATTTGTGAACTTAAAAAAAAAATGCATATGCAAAGGAACATGAATGGACCGCAAACATGTAAATGTAAATTAATAAAAAAAACATAACATTCCTTGTGGTAGTTAGTGACAACTGGAGCGAGAGTACAAAATGGAGATATAGAATTAAACAAACATTTAATTTCAATTGTACGCTTATTCACTCTCCCATCTGATGTAAAAATTGCATCTTGAAGAACTAAAGCTACAAATTTTTGGTTATTGTTTTTTTTTTTAATTTAACCCATATGATACCAAAACATGTATGGTCAGCTGGACCGTACGAGTAAACTCATACGGTCCGACCGTACGCGTATGGTCGGACCGTAGGAGTATACGTATACGGTCCGGACCGTACGCGTACAGTCCAAATACTCGTATGGTCTGGAACATATACATGTATGTTGTATGTTTGGTGATCCGGCCATGGAATATATTATATTATCATATACTTAGACTAAATAACATGTGATTTTTACTGCATGATAATAACATTGAATTAACATAAACTCCATATTTTTTGAATGGGTGCTTAGTGGGCTGATATGTAAAGTTCATCACATGCTTAGATTGTTTTCACATGCCTTTCCGTAATGTTATCAAATGGCATTCTGGTAATACTCGTCAAATTCCGGAAAATACACTTCAATGCTACATTTTTAGTGAAAAACATTACAAATAGTGTACAAAACAATTATTTGGATACTGGAAAGTATATTGTGTACAAAAAAAAATAATAAAATAAAATAATTAAATAAACACATTTTTTGAAAGTTTCAAACATAATTTAGAAAGTTTCTTTAAAAAAAGTTAACTTTTCCAAACAGTGTTCATTTTGTAAATTGTTGAATTATTTATTTTGTCGATTAGCCAGGCATATTAATATACATGTATTTTTGTTCTCTGTTGAGGCTTAGGATAGAAAGATTTCATATCGAATGTACTAAATCTGGGGTCCGACGTCAGTGAACTTTTCAATTTTTGAACTTCTATTTTGGAACCACGTAAAAGGATCATTGTTATTTTTCTCCATTGTTGAAGGCAGACTTGGGGTCAATTTCATTGGAATGTAATTAATTAAATTACACATTACATTGCAAAAATGATCAATTACACTAATTACACATTACATAGTTTTTGAAATGTAATTAATTAAATTACAATTACTTTACTAAAGTAATTAATTAAATTACACATTACATTTTATCATAATATTTTTTTAACAATATTATACATGTATATCATGTATATAAAATCCATGTGTAAAATATTCAACTTGAAGCATATGATAAAAAGATCATAACATGTCAATTTTCATTTCTCATGCATTATCAGCCCTCAGTCAATATCGGCCCTCGAACCATGCGGCTCTTGGGCTGATATTGAACCTAGGGCTGATAATACTTGCGATATGAAAAATGCCATGTAATAATCTGATAATACTTCTCTAACCATCTAACAGAATATAGTGGATAACCTGAAAAAAAATATAACATGCAAGTGGCAGTAAATATATACATGTATGTTGTATGTTAGGGGATCTATCGAATATCAAACTTCTATGAAGGAAAGATAGAAATTTCTTTCTGAGATCCTTTGTCGTAGTATTTTCGGCTTTCCTCTACCATGGCATGAATGTGTGAAGTTATATTGCAATGTACAGTATTTATTCATGGTTTGGGGAAGTTGAATGTAACATTCTGGTAGTAAATCCTGTCATGGTCAGGCTCAGGACTAGGTAGGTATACATTATAATATGTGTGCCTTTTCAATCCAATAGACTATTTTCAAATTACCGACTTTTGACTCCGGTTTTTATTATTTCTCGACAGGTCAGGGGTCAAGAAATCCACTAGCCCGACGCCCGGGACTACAACATTTAGACCTCGGGCAACCAAAACGTGTAACCCAATATGCCTGACAGACTAGTAACAAAAAATTCTTGGCGTTTCTAAAATAGAAAGGGGAAACTTCACTCACTGTCCCCTCATCACTTTTCTATCTTAGCCAATCAGATTCAACTACGTCATCAGGGATTCCCAGAATTTGAACTGATTTTGTACAAGTTTTAAAATAGAACAAATAACTTTGGGTGGATCCCATACTTTCAATATCGATGTATCAGTACAGGGGGTGATATTGTACATTGCTTAAATGCAACCTGATTGTACCTCCTTCTGATTAATTTACATGTATTGTAATATAAATGTAATGGATGCCATTTTGTTTTTTTATTTTTGTTTACTAATGTGAAGAAGCCTCCAGAACCATGTCAGACCTAAACATTAACAGTCTTCAAAAAACTTTTAAACTTGATGCAATAATATTTCATCAATCCTAATTATCTTCATTGATATCCAAATGAATTCGATTTTTAAGGAAATAAAATTTATAACAAATACAATTTCAGTTTAGAGACTCACTTGCACAGGTTGTAATCTATTTAATATAGCCCACAATTTGCTTACCTGTGATAAATCTAAATATGGACATTACTGTACTTCGTTTATAAAACAATAATTATTATAAAAGACCCAAACTACATGTATGGATGGTGATATTTATAATGTACATGTATTCACATAAATATTTGAGGTCATTTAATTTATTTTAATAAATAGAATTTTAAAACTGAAAATAAATATATGAGCATTACATAATCAACCAGATGATAATTCTTTTACACAAACGTGATAATGTACCTCCAATCCTTATTTTTACCCATGTATAGCAGTGGTCAAGACTTGTATCATCTCCGGATTTGGTCAACTCATTATATCAGAATATTCAGTGACTATTCAATTATCGATTAATTGAATATATCTGCTAATGGAATAATTATTTTACTGACACAAGTTTTGGGTATTCAATTTGCAAAATTCTACATGTACAATGGATAAAAATTGTAAAGTTTATAGAATTCATTGTTATTGCAGCAAACTCTGAATTTGTAAGGCATATTAGGGCTAGCAGGTCAGTTTTTTTGGGCTAGTAGTTCTTCCAACAGGGCTAGTAAAATCCTGCTACCAATAAGCCCTGGGCTAGTGAGCTATAAAAAAAATTCTTAACCCCTGCAGGTTACCTACGACATCCTGCAGGTACTCGGTCAATTAAGACTAAGAGCAACGTAAAGAAGTAACATCAAACATTTAATCGGTACAATTCTTGGGGGAAATTAACTGCTTCATATTTTCTTTACACAACAAACTCATTGGAAAATAGTAAAATCTCCCCTCAAATCACACCAATTAAATGTTTGATGTTTCTTCTTTACATTGCTCTTAATTGACTGAGTACCAGGATGTCGTAGGTAACTTGTCGAAAAATAAAATAAACCGGAGCCAAAAGTTGGTAATTTGATAATAGTCTATTCAATATTTATAATAGAGGCGCCTTCATCCAAATACAGACAATATTATTATTATAACAACATATACAGACCTGCCAACTATCCCGATTTTTGCGGTATCATCCCGATTTTCATCCCTCAACCCGAATCCCGATATCGGGATTCTAAAACAAGTCAAAATCCCGATTTTCACAAAATATACCCGAAAAAATTATTTGGTTTCCGATTTTGAAGTTTTTCTGATAATCTATAATTTTACCTGGGGACATATTATGACAAGTTTACAATACTACGCTAATCAACGGTCACAACAGGTGTCATTATTTGTTGTTGCAAGTAATCGGATTACCTGATGGGTCATAACAATCCTCAAAATTAATTAATATTATTATTTGTAAACAGAAAGTCGGTCGGTCAGTTGGCCTTTCATTTTTAATCAGTTTATCATACGAGCACAATTTGCAACGTTTACCGTAGTTCCATAACGAAATCGTAATTAACTTAAAGATGAGAACTGTATTGAACTATTAAAAAAACATCGTTTATCTTGAAATCCATTTAATTTTTGAAATCAGACATGTGTCTGTTGATTTAAAATCGACGCCATTTTGTATTCTTCTACTGTGAATAAACCTCCGCCGGTAGGAGCACCTCCGAACACAAAGAAAGATAACTCAACTTTTATCCATTTTCTCATTAATACTGATAGACTTAATCAAAATCTGTATTTATCCTTCTAACTTTAGGACATATAGGTTTAGGTCTTTTGAGGCATGGTCCAAAGATAAGAAGGTTTTTGGAGGGGGAAAAGGGGGGTTTTCACTAAGTATCCTTTATTTTTTAATGCCATTTTTCTCTATTCTTAAGTTATTTTGTCAATTTTAAAATAAGTACAAGAATCATGCAAATAAAAGAAATCAAGGCTTATAAGATCATTATCAGTATACCAAAAGAAAAAAGAAGAGACATGAGACTATTTTAAGAGTAAAATACAGTGCACACAGAAACGCCGCAAAAATTGTCCCTTAAAAATCTGGTCGCGCACTAAATCCCCCATGGAGATTTTCAAAAGTTGGCAGGTCTGCATATAAATAAAATGTAGATGCATGTAACAACAAGTCATAAGTAAATTTTATGGATTCCATAACATTCTAAGTGTGTTTAATGTACTCCTTTAATTGTAAATCATACATGTATGTACCATAACTCATGGTGGTGCTCCTAATGAAAGGAGACTTGATAAGCATAGCATACATACTAAAATGACTCTGTTACTAAAAAATAACCTATGTACAGTGTGACATGACTAAGAGAAACAAGAAAACACAAATCAACACATATATTGACCTTAGAATCAGGATCAGGATTAGGATTAAATTAATCATCAAGTGTCATGAAAAGGGTCAATGGCATGTATTCCAGGTGGAATAAAATTTGTCCTAAGCAGTAAGGTGTTCTTATTACGCAGATGTCAGGCTGTTACAAAGTCTTCTGGACAGGTCCAAAAATCTATTTTTATCTTATATCTCATCTTAAATAGTAATTTATAACATTACAAAGTGAACTTTACAAACAAAGCACTCCATATTGTTGTTTTGAATGTTACCTGCAAACAAAGACAACAGAAACCTTATGGCCATTTCTGAAGCCCCTAAATTGTCTGCAATATCCTGGATGAACTTTTCGACGACCGCCATGCTGAATTTTGACTGGTTTTCTAACATTTGTTTTCTTTTATTAATATCGCTCAATGGACTCCCAATACCAGCAAAAACTAACTGTAAAACATTTGCTGAATCCGGACACGTGACAGATCCGGGATTGAAACAATAAGATATTTATATTATGTATGTCTGCCTATGTGTTAGTGTATATTTATATATATATAATTTAATGATATATATATATTTTAAAATTATATATGTTATAGGCATTTTTCTTAATTTTACATAGTACTAATTTTGTCAAGGCATTTTACAAAGGCACTAGCTAAGGTTACGTGAAAATGTAACAATAATAATAATAAAAAGTTTTGTGCTGTAAAATACCAATACTTCAGAAATGCAGATGATGACCCTGAAACAAAAAATACTACGTTTATTGAATTAAAGATTCAAATTTACGTAGAAATTTTAAATGTCCACAATTGACTGTGTTTTGACTGGAAAAAAATTGAAAGGCAACTGCCTGAAATTGTTTTATGGAATGAAAATTGTTAAAAACCAATTGAAAACTGATTTTAGCACTTGGAACACATTTGGAGACACCTGCATCATGCCAGTCACATTTAGCTCTTTTATTACCTTATTTTTTCCACCACATTGGGTTTCGCAATAATCACACTCGCCCCACATGCATATCTTCTTTTTCATAAGTTCCCATATGATTCAAAGTTCATTATCATGATTAGTTTGTATCATTTGACTTCTAGCTTTTAACAGACTGAAGTAGATCTGCCCATGATGGGTGATGCATCTATAGCAGTAGACTCTTACCATGTCAATGCGGCGTTATTTGTCTCTTCGTCGTTCGATTTTCCAAATTTAAACACTGTTTCATTAATTTATCAGATTTAAAAGACCCAAGAATTTTCTTGCGGCAGTATGTATTACGATATGTTCTTTTTAGTGAAACCTAGATTCTCACATATTTGCATCACAACCAAAAACTATATAAAAATGAGAAACGAGAAAAGAGAAACACTTATGAACTGCATCAACAAACGACAACCACTGAACACCAGGTTCCTGACTTAAGACAGGTTATATAAAAAAAAAACTTGAAATACACGCTATGTTCGAGGAAAGACAAGAATATGACAGTTGTTATCCATTCGTTTGATGTGTTTGAGCCTTTAATTTTGCCATTTTTTTGATTAATGACTTTCCGTTTTAAGTTTTGTCTGGTTCTCGGAGTTCAGTATTTTTGTGATTTTACTTTTTTGACGACTCAAAAAAATGAAGAGCTGAAGCAGATTTTGGAGGATATATATTTGCAACTGTGGAAACGTGATTCAAGACTTAAACCATACTTGAAAAAAAAAGCACCAAACAAAACTTACAATAAAGATCTAGTCTATAATACAATAAAGATCTAGTCTATAATACAATAAAGGTCTAGTCTATAATACAATAAAGATCTAGTCTATAATACAATAAAGATCTAGTCTATAATACAATAAAGATCTAGTCTATAATACAATAAAGATCTAGTCTATAATACAATAAAGATCTAGTCTATAATACAATAAAGATCTAGTCTATAATACAATAAAGATCTAGTCTATAATACAATAAAGATCTAGTCTATAATACAATAAAGATCTAGTCTGTAATACAATAAAGATCTAGTCTGTAATACAATAAAGATCTAGTCTATAATATAATAAAGATCTAGTCTGTAATACAATAAAGATCTAGTCTATAATACAATAAAGATCTAGTCTATAATACAATAAAGTACTGCTAGCTCCATGGGTCAAAGACCATTAATCTCAATCCACGAGTAATTCAAGTATTTTCATAATGACAGTAATTCAAGTAGTACTATTTTCATAATGACATTGTTTCATGTACATGTATATTCGATTTTATCCTGTAACTTTATAGATCTTTATACGTTGACAAATGACAGCACGTATTTGAGACCGTAATTTTCTCTATTTTGTCTTTTTGTTGTTAATCTTGAAGTTGACGATTTGATAATTCAAACATTGTTCATCTGTTTTATCCGACTTGTATGTATTTAATTATGCTACACCACCGCGTCCTACATTTAAATCAAGGATGAACGCTCATAAGTATGTTAAACCATGGAAGTATTATAATAATTGACAACTAATAGTGTTTGGCGAAAGGTGCTTTATTATAATAATGCAATAATATACAATTATACCAAACATGGTATCAATAAGCAACAATGTATCAATAAGCAATAATACTTCCATGGTTAAACCCTGCAACATCCTCAAAGTGCCTGACTATACGCTAAATCTCTCTGTTTCGGTGTTTGTAGTCAGTTGTTCTCTGCCATATTTGCTTTTCGTTTATCATTTATACATGAACATATGAGGATGTAGAAGATAGACATTTGGAACATAATTTGTCGATATTGACTAGAGAATATCGTTGATATCGTCGATATCGATAACTTAAACATACAAACCAAGAGAAACTAAATAAATAAGAAGCAAACAATAAGAAACAAATAAACAAAAAAAAAACAAAAAAATAAACACAAATAACAAAACACAAATGAACAACGAATACACAAAAAAGGTTCAACCCTTGAAAAAAATTAATTCATAAAAAAACAAAGAACAAAGAATTTTAATAAGATTAGATCAGAAAATTATCCTTCCTTTCAAAAAAACACAAAACAAACCAACAGATAAACTGGGGAAAAACAAGGACAAAACAACAATAAACCATAACACAATCTTACGGAACTTTTTTTCCCTCATAAGCTTTCCAAGGGAATGAAATATAAGATAACATAGCAAAATTACCCCTTTCTCTAAAAACAACAAAACAAACTAATAGAGAAATAGCAACAACAAAAACGACGGGAAAACAACACAATACCACAACATCATCAAAGAGCAGAGAGAAATAAAATATACAAAATTAAAGAATACAGATATGAAGAACTCCATCCAGACCCTTACACTTATTTATATATATTCCAGAAAAAAAACTTACGATTTGATAGTAAAGGGCGTCTACAAATCAATTCCAACAAATATAGGACAAAAACTGCTACAAATCCAGAAAATTACAAAAGAGTCCGAAAATTCGGACTTGAACTTATTATTCGATTCCTTATTTAAAGATTCTGTTCTTGTTCATTGTTCTTTTAAACATGAAAGAAAAAGACAGAAAACACAATGTCCTTTGTCAGCCATGTTTGTTTTTATGTCTCCAGGGCGCTCTCTATCACGTCCGCGTCTTGAAAATAAAACGTAGCAACGGCTGCTTGTGAGAGTCATTCCCGCCATCGACAGCCTTAAGACAAGACGTTGCACGTGATTCAAAGCATAGTACCTAACCAATTGAGACATGGAATACGTTGCACGTAAAAAATATAGTACCTAACCAACTGACCAGTCCCAAATTGCGATGTGCGTTTTTGAATAAAGATTTTATTGTGCACTGTTGTCTTATCTTTTCAAATAAAATGTAAACCCCAAAACCCCTCCCCCTTTAAACCTAAGAATAACAACAAAAAAACACAAACAAAATAACAAATAAAATTACAAATGATAAATAAAAAACTATGAAAAGTAATTAAAACTTAAAATAAAAAACCAAAAACAATACAATGAATACAAAAATATAAACAATAAACAATAAAAACAAAACAATAAAACAATAAAACAAAAACAAAACACCAATAAACCAATAAACCAAAAATAAAACAATAAACAAAGTAAACAAAACACAAAATAAACATTAAAAACAAAAATCGAAAACAAAAAAACATTAAACAAATAAACAAACAATGAAAAACAAACACAAACAATAAAACAATAAAACAATAAAACAAAAACAAAAACAAAAACAAAACACCAATAAACCAAAAATAAAACAATAAACAAAGTAAACAAAACACAAAAAAACCATTAAAAACAAAAATCGAAACACAAAAAAACAATAAACAAATAAACAAAACAATGAAAAACAAACAAACAATAAAATCAAAACAAACACAAACAATAAAATCAAAACAACAATAAAGCAAAAAGAAAACAATAAACAAAGTAAAGTAAACACGAAATAAACATAAAAAAAAACCAACAACAAAACAATAAACAAACAGTAAATAAACAACAAAAAATAAACAAACAGTAAATAAACAACAAAACAATAAACAAATAAACAAAACAATGAATAAAAAAACATAATAATTAAAAAAGCAATAATAAACCAAAAAGAAAACAATAAACAAAGTAAACAAAACGCAAAATAAACATTAAAAACAAAACACAAATAAACAAACAATATACAAATAAACAAAACAATGAACACAAATATCAAAACACAAATGAACAACGAATACACAAAAAAAGGTTCAACCCTTAAAAAAAAACCTAATTTATGAAAAAAACAAAGAACAAAGAATTTTAATAAGATTAGATCAGAAAATTATCCTTCCCTTAAAAAACACACAAAACAAACCAACAGATAAACTGGGGAAAAACAAGGACAAAACAACAATAAACCATAACACAATCTTACGGAACTTTTTTTCCCTCATAAGCTTTCCAAAGGAATGAAATATAAGATAACATAGCAAAATTACCCCTTTCTCTAAAAACAACAAAACAAACTAATAGAGAAATAGCAACAACAAAAACGACGGGAAAACAACACAATACCACAACATCATCAAAGAGCAGAGAGAAATAAAATATACAAAATTAAAGAATACAGATATGAAGAACTCCATCCAGACCCTTACACTGATTTATATATATTCCAGAAAAAAAACTTACGATTTGATCGTAAAGGGCGTCTACAAATCAATTTCAACAAATATAGGACAAAAACTGCTACAAATCCAGAAAATTACACAAGAGTCCGAAAATTCGGACTTGAACTTATTATTCGATTCCTTATTTAAAGATTCTGTTCTTGTTCATTGTTCTTTTAAACATGAAAGAAAAAGACAGAAAACACAATGTCCTTTGTCAGCCATGTTTGTTTTTATGTCTCCAGGGCGCTCTCTATCACGTCCGCGTCTTGAAAATAAAACGTAGCAACGGCTGCTTGTGGGAGTCATTCCCGCCGTCGACAGCCTTAAGACAAGACGTTGCACGTGATTCAAAGCATAGTACCTAACCAATTGAGACATGGAATACGTTGCACGTAAAAAAATATAGTACCTAACCAACTGACCAGTCCCAAATTGCGATGTGCGTTTTTGAATAAAGATTTTATTGTGCACTGTTGTCTTATCTTTTCAAATAAAATGTAAACCCCAAAACCCCTCCCCCTTTAAACCTAAGAATAACAACAAAAAAACACAAACAAAATAACAAATAAAATTACAAATGATAAATAAAAAACAATGAAAAGTAGTTAAATCTTAAAATAAAAAACCAAAAACAATACAATGAATACAAAAAATATAAACAATAAACAATAAAAACAAAACAATAAAACAAAAACAAAAACAAAACACCAATAAACCAAAAATAAAACAATAAACAAAGTAAACAAAACACAAAATAAACATTAAAAACAAAAATCGAAAACAAAAAAACAATAAACAATAAACAAAACAATGAAAAACAAACACAAACAATAAAATCAAAACAACAATAAAGCAAAAAGAAAACAATAAACAAAGTAAAGTAAACACAAAATAAACAACAACAAAACAATAAACAAATAAACAAAACAATGAATAAAAAAACATAATAATTAAAAAAGCAATAATAAACCAAAAAAAAACAATAAACAAAGTAAACAAAACTCAAAATAAACATTAAAAACAAAACACAAAACAATAAACAAACAATACACAAATAAACAAAACAATAAACACAAATATCAAAACACAGATGAACAACGAATACACACAAAAAGGTTCAACCCTTAAAAAAACCTAGTTCATGTAAAACCAAAAAAAAAAAGAATTTTAATAAGATTAGATCAGAAAATTATCCTTCCCTTAAAAAACACACAAAACAAACCAACAGATAAACTGGAGAAAAACAAGGACAAAACAACAATAAACCATAACACAATCTTACGGAACTTTTTTCCCCTCATAAGCTTTCAAATTTCAAGGGAATGAAATATAAGATAACATAGCAAAATTACCCCTTGAGTGCCAGGAATATTTGTGATTACTCCCTTTGAGTGCCAAGAATCGGCCCTACATAAAGTTGTTTTTTCGAGAGAACGTCATAGACGTAATTATTATACAACGTCATAGACGTCAATGGGATTAATTTGTTCTGCGGAGAGGCATTTTTCAGACAAGAAGACGGATAGATAGAGCTGACTTGTTGACGATTTAAACATGCAAACAGATATCTGACAGTTCGAAAACTATGCATTTGTTTGTTTTTGTACTTTCTTCGTTTTAGATTGTGTACTTCTTCATCGTTTTGAGTTTGAAAGAGATGAACAATTTAACTTATAAAAAAGGGTGTTTTTTTCTTGTCTCAAACTATTATGTTTGAAAGACGAAGCAACAAATTATATTTTATCGCAAAATTTCTCTCTCAAATATTTTTTTCTTGCCTTGTTTTTCTACGAAAAATCCATGCCCCCTTTTTGCAAGTTAAATTGTCCGTCTCAAAGGGATCATCCTTTAAGCTAAAACAAAATCTCTGATCAATTTTTTTTTTTTACGTGATGCAACATTTTCCTCATAGTTTGGCATTATAATTTATGTTGAATATTTCCTTTCAGCTTGTTTTCTTCCCTTAAATGCCAGATTTTTATTTTATTCAAGTAGATCGAATCAAATTATTTATTTCCGAAAAAAAACATGCTCTCCTTCCTCCGAGTTTTAAATGGTCGTTCCATAAGTTAAAGAAAGACAAAACCTTGTCATTAGAAAATAAAAATACAGCTTTTAATTCATTTATGTTTTTACAAGAATATTTTTTATCATAATTCACAAAAAAATTATAAGAAAGTCATAATTCCATTATTAACATTCGTGTCTATGAACACACAACTTGTGCAGTCCCTTCGCGCAACGTGAACACTCGGTCCTTGCTCTTCTTCGTCTGCCGTTTTTCCTGTCGGAACACACAGTACAGTCTTTTTCTTTCCTTTCCGTTACCTTTCGTATTTTTTGTCGTTGTCCAGGATTCTGCTGTCTATTTGATAGATGTTCCTCAGTGAGTCCTTCAATTACTTGTTTGACGAATTCAAATCTTGTTAATATTGGGTTATGAGATGTGTGTTGATAATACAGGATATAAGAATTAAGCAGTATTCTGTGAAACATGTGTAATATGATTTTTTTCCAGACTTTGGTTTGTTTTCTGTGATCGTTATAAAATGCCATCATTTGATCCGAAAGGTCTACACCGCCCATGAAGTTGTTGTACGCGTTAACGATAAGTGGTTTTGCATTCATTGCTTGGATAGCGCTATAAAACGTAGACACTGGCTTTACCTGCTTACGTCGATTCTGGTCTCGGAAGGAGCACAACAGTATGTTTCCCTGTCTTGCATAAGTTGTCTGTCCGGGATCGGGATTAGCGTTCTTAATCATGTTAGGCATGGGTCGATTTTTTCGTAAAGTGCCTGTAAGGTGGGTTCTCTGAACAAGGAGTGCTCTTGCAAGATTTAAGGATGAGAAGAAATTGTCCGTAAAAACATGATACCATTTATTAAGCAGATCAGCAGATTGTAACAATATAATTACCACGTTTGTTCCTTGTAACGTACCAGCAGGGAGAGCGGGTTCAAAAGTTTTGCCGAGATAAATGTGCATTTGTAAAACGTATCCTGTAACAGCTTCCGCGAGAACCCAGAATTTTATTCCGAAGCGGGATCTTTTGCTCGGAATGTATTGCAACATTGCCGTTTTACCTTTTGTTCCGACCAACGTCTCGTCAACTGACAACTCCCGTCTTGGTCTATAGTAGTACAGGAATTTTCTATTCACGAAGTCAATTAATGGTTTAACTCTTGAAGCCGGATTGTAGTTTTGGTTATTTCTTGCCGGGATCTTTTTACAGTCTACAATATGCAAGAATTTCAAAACATTTTGAAAACGATTGCGGGCAAAAGTCATTCTAAACCATGGAGTAGATTGAGACATGTTTTTTCGATTCCAATATTCTTTTATAGAGCTTTTCCTATTTAATCCCATATTGAAAAGGACGCCTAAAAAAGCCTTGAACTCGGAAATTGTTAGCTTTCCTTCTTTTCTCCACTGACATTTCCTGGAAAATCTACCAGTCTGGAGTCTTGTTCTGTCATACAGGTCTGAAGCATATCTGAAAATTATAATGATTGTAATTGAGAGTTTATGTTCAATTAAATTTAAAAAAGAATGAGAAAAAAGCACGCTTATAAGCCTAACTTACATGTATGCCCGGAGGAAATAATCCTAATGTAAGCCGTCTTTCCCCTTGCCAAGTTTTATGTCCGTCGGAAAGAATCTTTAATAAAAGAATAATTTTAGCTGGCAAAATTATTCTATGTTAATTGTCATATAAGTGAAACCCATCCAAAAACATATTTTATTCAATTTATTGGAATATTATCACTCGTTTTTCCCGTGAAAAACTTTTGTTTTCATTGACTCGTCCTTTATTGTGTTTTTGTTTGACTCGTCCTTTTGTGTGTTTCTGTTTTTTTTTACTTTCAATAATTAAAAATAATCGATCGTCTTTCCGGCAAAAAACATTTCCGTTGGTTCCGAAACTAGAAATCGCTGAAAACTGAGTAATAAGAAAAAAATCTCTGAATAAAATCTTTCGAAATTTGTACCTGTTTGTTTGCTTCACAAATTCTTTTATCAGATCCACTGAAAAGAGTAGATAAAAGTAGAGAATAGGAGGTGAATCTCTAGCTGGCATCCTGATTGGTCCAGATGCAGCTCCGTGAAATGGCGTGTCCTGCTCTGCCTCTGGTGGAAACACACGGAACCAAATTGGCTGATTTCCCGGTGCGGCCATTTTTGACAGCGTCGCTTGCCGTAGGTTTGGTTGTGACGTCACATACTTAAATATATGGTGCGCACAAAATAATATATTGTGCGCACAAAATAATATATTGTGCGCACAAAATAATATATTGTGCGAACAACTTAATATATTGTGCGCACAACTTAATTATATTGTGCGAACAACTTAATATATTGTGCGCACAACTTAATTATATTGTGCGCACAACTTAATTATATTGTGCGCACAAAATAATATATTGTGCGCACAACTTAAATATATTGTGCGCACAAAATAATATATTGTGCGCACAAAATAATATATTGTGCGAACAACTTAATATATTGTGCGCACAACTTAATTATATTGTGCGCACAAAATAATATATTGTGCGCACAACTTAAATATATGGTGCGCACAAAATAATATATTGTGCGCACAATTTAAATATATTGTGCGCAGAACTTAAATATATTGTGCGCACAACTTAAACATATTGTGCGCACAATTAAATATGTTGTGCGCACAACATAATATAGTGTGCGTTAAATTGTTTGACCTTACACATGTCTCCTTTTTAAAGTGAAAGAATGGATAAATGCATAAGGTTTCCTTTTGAAATTGGGCTAGATTACATGGAAATACTCTAGCAAAAAATCATCAGTGCATTTGAATCGACTCCTGACATGAATACTAAATAAATTACGTTTAGTTCGTCTGAAACTTGGTTTACCAACAAAATCGTCGGAAGCCTCTACTTTATATCAGAGTTTATTGGTACGGTTTGAAACATACTTGGCAATAGAGCGAGGACACTATCAAACCTATGTAGACTGTCTTGTAACAAATATGCAACTACTAATTACACTTATGCATTATACTTTATTTCTGAAAATCTCAATATTTTGTTTTTATTGACACAAGACTGACATGTTCCTCAATTCACGACTTTGATTTTGTTATGCTCCGTCGACGATACTGTAGAGATGGCTATTATATTTAAGTTTTTACGTCCGTTCATCCGTCCGTCTCTGTTTATGGTAAAAGATTTGATTATAGTTTATGATGAAGTTTTAGTGTCATCAACTTAAATGAATAATGTGGTTTCTCTAAACATATCATTGTAAAAGTGTAGAGTAAGTCAAATCCACTGAAAACTGAATACACGTACACAAGCTTTTTATCATTAAAGATGACTATGTTTGTTCATGATTAAATACGGTTTTGACCCAAAATGTACTGTTCGTTATTGAAATGTGACGGTGTGTTCAGTCTAAGAAATTCACCATGAAGTTGTGATCAAATAGAGATAAAACTGAGTACATATATATAAATCAAAAGATGCAATATAAGTGCCAATGAGACAGCTCTCCATCCAAATCATAATTTATTAAAAGTTATCAATTATTGGTTATAGTACGGTCTTCTTTACGGAGCGTTGGCTCACACCTAACAGCAAACTATAAAAGGCCCAAAATGACTGTAACAAAACGATAAACATATATGAACCACACCAATAAACGACTACCACTGAATAACAAGTTTCCGACATAGAACAGTATGCTAATTATGATTTAGAATTTTTTTAAGAGTTGTGTACAAATGTTTCAGGCCAAGTTATAGATTCATTCTGATTAAAAGAAGAGAGGGCAAGAGGTCACTGATAGTATCTATTTTTGTTCAAAAATACATTTATTCAAAAACTTGTGGCCCGATTGATCGCGATCGATGCGAGTACCAATGAGACAACATAATACATATACACCATAGCTCATACAAATACGGGTTTTATTCTTCTCATATATTTTATGATGGTATGATACGCAACCCGTAACGGGAGGGATTGTGCTTGATATTCAAATAATTAAGACAGTCATAATCTTTCAATCAGTTTAATTGAGGTGTGGAGCTGGCATTTCAGTAACTGCTAGTAGTCCTTTTGTTAATTTATGTATCATTGTCATTTTGTTAAGTTTCATTTGTTACCTATTCTGACATCGGACACAAACTTCTTTTAAAATGAGTTTTACTATCGGTATTGCTGGTTTTTTTCTATCTGCATTGGCTAGAGGTACAAAAGGAGGGATGAGATCTCACAAAACATGTTTAACTCCGCCGCAATTTTCTGTCCGTCCAAGGTCAGGAGCCTCTGGCCTTTGTGTTGGTCTTCTATGAATTTTAATTTTAGTTTCTTTTATATATTTTGGATAGATAAAGGAAGATGTGGTATGAGTGCCAATGAGACAACTCTCCATCCAAGTCTCAATTTATAAAAATAAACCATTATAGGTCAAGGTACGGTCTTTAACACGTAGCTTAGGCTCACAACAAACAGTAAGCTATAAAGGGTCCCCAAAATTACTAGTGTAAAACCATTCAAACCGGAAAACCAACGGCCTAATCGCCCTAATCTATATAAAAAACAAGAAACGAGAAACACTTAACGAGAAACGAGAAACACTTTTAAAAGTATACTTTAGTATGACGTCCATTATCGCTGAACTAGTACATATTTTTGTTTATGGGCCAGCTGAAGCGCGCCTTTGGGTGCGAGATTTTCTTGCTGTATTGAAAAACCAAATGTATCTGAGAAACAAACCTTATAAAACATACGCGCCTTAGAATTATTTTGTACATTAAATACAGTTAAACTATACCTTTATTATCGTATCTAAAAAATAGACCAATCCTGAGATATTTAAAATTGACCAATAAACCATGAAAATAAAGTCAAGGTCAGAAAAATATATATTTATACTGCAATCAGCTATTTTACTATACAGATAAAGCTATACGTATAAACGTTAGCTTTATACGTCAATGACCTCAACTCACCTATAAGCCCCGCCTACTTACAACGTCACGTCACAACCATGACAATGTGTAGTAACAATGGTCAAACTTTTATGAATTTAAACCTGTTGTCTTCAAATTGGCAATTTTTATACCATGTTTATCAAATGTTATTAATTAAATTCATTTTCCCTTTCTAATTCCTTAAATTGTCAATGCTTACCGCCTAGACTACGCTCATAGGGAAATATCCCAAAATGGTACCCCAAGGGGGAAATTCCAAACACTTTTTTTTTAATAATATTTGTTTCATATTTTTATTTTTTTTAATTTTTTTTATCGATTTCAGTATAAAAACAATATACATATAGTGTCGGTAGAACCTCGCATTTTCCCGTTTCTAAGCCTCATACAAATAAATTTCATATTTCAAGACACTATACGTATATTGTCTAAATATACATTAAAATCATTCTACAAAACAAATAAAGTTCACTTATTCCTTATAGTATCTGAAAATAGACCAAACAAGTCGAATCAAATAACACGAACCATAAATATAAAATCAAGGTCAGATTACTATTATTGCAAGATAGACAATTACACCATACAATATAAAAAAGACGATGTGGTATGATTGCCAATGAGACAACTTTCCACAAAAGACCAAAATGACACAGACATTAACAACCATAGGTCATCGTACGGTCTTCAACAATGAGCAAACATTCCGTACATCAAATATATCTAGCTATGAAATGCTTATTGTATCCGAGAAATACACCAAAACACATCAAAAAAAAATACTTTGCCGGACCACTTTACCCTGAAAATGAGGTCAAGGTCAGATGACACCTGTCAAGTTGACATTTAGACATTAAATTTTTTTCATACAACCAAATATAGAAGAACTATTGCATTTAGTATCTGAGATTTCGTCTAAACCACGAACATTTAACCTTGTTGAGTGATCAATAAAATGAGTTCATAGTCAAGTGAAAACTGTTTTCCTAATTTTGGGCACACACCATATCATATTGTGCGCACAATATGTTTATATTGTGCGCACAATATTATTTAAATTGTGCGGACAATATATCTAAATTGTGCGGACAATATATTTAAATTGTGCGCACAATATATTTAAGTTGTGCGCACAATATATTTAAGTTGTGCGCACAATATATTATTTTGTGCGCACAATATATTATTTTGTGCGCACAATATAATTAAGTTGTGCGCACAATATATTAAGTTGTGCGCACAATATATTTTTTTTTCTTTGCATGTCCCTAGCGGGGCTCCGTAGTATTCATATACTTAGTTTTGTTTTGTTTAATAATATTATCAAGATTGTTGTCCGAATGAATGCCGTTTAAATGTTATAGATTAGGAGGCACATTTGCTTTGTACATCAGTTACGTCAAAAAGGGATTATATGCAAAGAATACGAAAAGATTCAAGAATGTGTCCCCAGTACACGGATGCCCAATCCGCACTATCATTTTCTATGTTCAGTGGACCATGAAAATGGGGATAAATCTCTAATTTGGCATCCAAATTATAAAGATCATATCATAGGGAACATGTGTACTAAGTTTGAAGTTGATTGGACTTCAACTTCATCAAAAACTACCTCGGCCAAAAACTTTAACCTGAAGCGGGACAGACGGACGGACGAACGGACGAACAGACGGGTGCACAGAACAGAAAACATAATGCCCATAAATGGGGCATACTAAATGGGGCATAAAAAAAACAGTACTTGAAGAATGCAGTAACATCTCACTATCGCTCGGGCAAAATATTCACGAATATAATGCCTACCCATGTTAAAACCACAATAAAGTATAGCTTGCATCAATTATCTTAACTAACGGGATAAAAAAAAATCGAATTGATGTTTTAGATAATAAAAAAAAAATGTGTGGACTTTAACGGTGCTTTTTTGTGGACTTTAGCGGAACTTGTTATTGTGGACTTAAACGGCGTTTTCTTGTGGACTTTACCGGAGGTCATATTGTGGACTATAGCGGAAAGTTTGTGGACTTAAGCGGCGTTGTGGACTTTAGCGGACATTTGTTGTGGACTTTAGCGGTGGTGTTGACTTTAGAGGAATTGTGGACTTTAACGGTGCAACAAGGTGCATATCGATATCGATAAAATATCACCGATATTATCTATATGGAAACCACAAGGACATATCGCCTTCTTTCACGAATTAACGTATTCAATGCACGAAAAGCGAAGCTATGTTTATGATTTGTAATATACATAATTAATAAAAATTAAATGCCAACCAATGAAACTCAACGGTCTTTTATATGAATTGAATAGGCCAATCAAATAGTGGACAAAACAACTATTGAGTAGGATTTTCAGATTCATGCGGTGAGATTTTCCTGGTAGTTTACAGACCCGATAGTCCGGAGGCTACAATCATATTTCAGACGAATTGTGCACATCCTGCTACAAGCATGAAATTTGGCAGATTTATGTATATATTAAAAGTGAATTATTGAGGGAATAGATGCAAAATCGTATTCGATGAACATATATATGTTCCGGACCATATGAGTATTTGGACCATACGCGTATGGTCATGACCATATGGATATATACTCATATGGTCCGACCATACGCGTATGGTCCGACCGTATTCGTATGGTCGGGGTAATTAACATTCTGTTACAGCTTACTTTTAATACCTCTAAACTCTTCATATGGTATGACCGTTCATTAAAAAGACGCTATCATATAGGTAATTTTATTATAATATTATGATAAAAAGATTAGCTAAAAAAAGATTACAAGCTTCACAAAGTTTATTTTACTTACTTGTCAAAACTATAATAAACACATTTTATACCGATGGTCATTACAGATGACCATTACCGATGACCATTGCCGATTTGTTATTACGGATGAATGGCGATATGTCGACTTAAATAATTAAATTCCCAAAATTTCTTTATGAACTGTTACACAAGAAGTTACTGGAAAGTAACATAATTTTAATATGGTGTATTGCAGTCATTTTGCGATATTTGAGATATATAGTAAGAGCTTCTAAAAAACATCGTAGAGATCAGAATGGCCAAAGACCTCGGTATCACTGTACGCAGCTGCAAAAAGGCTAGCTTTTCACTCGCAAACAAAAGGTACAACTGAAAAGGATCGTGCACTACCAAGACTCGCAAATGCAAAAAAGCCATGATATCGTGTGGCAGTAAATGTCACACCAAGCCTACATGCAAGAATGTAACTAGCGATGAAAACTAACTATGGCATCAATATTTAATTTTTACGTAATTTTTGAATTATAAAATTAACAAACTGTCATGAAATCATCATTGTTTTTTTAGATAAAGTTTTTGTATTATTGAAACGTTTATAATGTAATTTGAAAAAATACCTAAATGGTCTAAATACTCATATGGCCCGGCCCGTTAATAACCAAACGAGTATTATACTCATGGTCCGACCATACGGTACGGTCGGACCATATGAGTATACGCATATGGTCATGACCATACGCGTATGGTCCAAATATTCAGATGGTCCGGAACATATACAATGTACCAATACACCTGTTTCAAAATACAAATGTGTAGTTTTGGGGAGATGAACGTGATCAGAAGGAAATATGTTTTACAAACCAATTACGAACGGTGCATTACATTTGCGCGGATTATCTTTTCATTTGCGCGCATTATCATTACATTTATGCGCATAATCATTACATTTGCAGGAAAAAATGTTAAGTTTGAAATGTATTCTACCTTTCCAAACACCAGGGAATAGATCGATTGATTTCGTGGTTATTGAATCCGTGAGGTCTAGGGACAAGTATTTTAAGCATGATAACTTCACAGAGAAATGCCTTTATAAATATAAAAGCGTTAGAAATAATTGAACATTGATTGACAAATATTTTTGGAATATTTATTTTGACGCGATAATAGCGATAATACAGGTCCTGCACCAAAAAGGCATGTTTCTTCTTATATTACTTTGTGGCGATGTCGCTAAGTAAGGTCGGAAACGACGACATTATTTCCATTATACAATGTGACCTATTTATCTGCTTTAAGGTTTTTGTGTTTCTAGATACTTGGAATTATTCAAAAGAAATTTATAAAAATCGTCTCTACGTTTGTAGAGGTATCCCGTACAGTTAATTCTTTAATTAAAAAACACAAGGCTGGGAAGTCACAAAATGAAATTCTTACACAGCTACTTTTGTTCAATATTTATGTACGGATCTAAAGAGATACAATATGAAACTGGAACCGTCTTATACCAATATTTTCATGAGCAAATTAGAAAAACAAATAATTTCTTTATCAAACCTTCAGTCTTAGTTCCGTTTCATCGATGATGTTTACATGAAATGGATTGAATCCCAACAAAATCAGGATGATTTCATCAAACATGTAAACAACGTACTCTAATGGTCATTGCGGCACATATTGTTTATAACCATTTTATTACTTTATCTATACGCTTTCAAATGGTGTATACAGTTTTCTGTAATTAGGGGCTGGCGGTCGCAGCAGTCCATTCCATTATTCAAAATGAGCTATTTCTCAATGTTCACGCGTATTTTGACATTTTGGTCTTCCGTTACTCCTCTAATAGGCGTTGCGGAACATATTGACTATAAACCTTTGGTTCCTCTCTTTTGGTACGCTTTCGAATGAGGTATAATATATATCTGTTAATTATGGGCGGAAGGGTTGCAGCAATCCATTCCAAAATAAGCTATATCTTAATGTTCACGCGTATTTCGTTTTTTAGGTCCTTCATTTATACTCCTCTAATAGGCGTTGGAACATATTGATTATGTACCCTTTGTTCCTTTATTGATAAGCTTTCGAACGAGGTATAAGGCATATCTATAATTAAGGGCTAAAGGGTTGCAGCAGTCCATTCCATTATTCAAAATTGGTAATTTCTTAATTTTCACTCGTATTTTGGCAACCATAATCCCTCTAATGGTCATTGCGGCACGATCGACATGTCTAGAATCAGGGGAAATTTGAATATTGAAAAATGAATAATGGATTCCGGATTAAATGAAAATGGACCCGAAGCCAAACTTCTCGAGGTAGAAAGTTAGAAATCCGAATGCAGAATAGGATTTTAGGATAGAAAAATAAACTTGATGACGCAAATGCATGTTCTTATCCAGAATTTCAGTGTGTTTGTTTTCAATATATATTTTTTTTTGTGCTGCATAAGTATTAATTTCAATATTGGAATGTGATTGTTCGCATTTCTGAACAACAAATTCAGATTTCTCCAAAAATAAAGCGCCTGAAATGTGGTTTTGAAGCAGTCTCACCATTAATGTTTTTGACCTCTAATTTTAATTGTTTCTCTTTTTTTTATATGATTGAGTGACTTTGCTTTTATAAAAACTTCCAAATTTTTGAAAAACTAGGGATTTTCTACACTCCTTTTCCTGTGATTGACCGGTTCCCTGTCTTGTATCTGTTTTGCTCTGATAATATAATGTTGTAAGGGAGAGAACCAGCCTACCCCCAAGACTATATTACTATATATGGAAAAACCCTTCAGATTTTTGGGCCCTCAAATCTCTCAATTTTCGTACTTTCTTTGGCCTTTTTTTCACTTTTTTGTTCAAGTGTCATGCATTGATGAGTCTTTTGTAGACTAGACTTATACATTTCAGCATAATAGTATCTATAATAAATAATTGTGTATTTAC
Organism: Mytilus edulis; assembly: GCF_963676685.1. Classification (NCBI taxonomy): domain Eukaryota; kingdom Metazoa; phylum Mollusca; class Bivalvia; order Mytilida; family Mytilidae; genus Mytilus; species Mytilus edulis. Next base: position 48,500,563 of record NC_092356.1, on the reverse strand, counting down.
CTTTTTCTAATTCTTACTCGATTTATCCTTTTCCAGACCCGTTGATTATATTTATTTAATCAACGTGTGGTTCATTTGATCTCAGATGTTCATTGGTCAAAATTCGATTATGACGTAAAATTTTCTTGTTTTCCTCTGAAATTCCTATTGTGACGTCATGAAAAAAGGCGACCATGCCTGATGACGTCGCATAGAAAGAACACATCTTTTCGCAGGTCGTTCGAAAAGAAGGAATAAGAGTGTCCGCATATCGTCTAAAAATTATTAGAGAAACAGATTCCACCACCAAATCTCGTGCAATACGATATTTATCCACTCTCGACAGTTAAATTTTAAATATTTAAAACGCTCGGCGAGCCTCGCGTTTTAAATTTGAAAATTTAACTGTCACGAGTAGATAAATATCGTATTACACTCGATGCACTGGTGGAATCTATATTTACCAAACCTATCTTTTTATGTATATTGGTTCTTTTGAGAATAGCTTCACACTTTTTATTTATTTTGTATGCTATGTATTTTTATTTTATTCTTTGTAACAATGTATACACAGTGGTTTTAAAGAATAAAATTATCTTGTCTTGTTTTGTCACACTTGTCTTTTGAGAGCATGTTCATGATCAGGTATTTATAAAACTTCTGAAAAGCAAAATCTTCAAAACTATATATGAATGTTCTGTAGAAAATTTTGGTGGATTAGAGTAACTCAAAGAAATCCTTAAGCTTTGAGATGTTTTATATGAGACCGAAATATTTGTCAGTATATAAGATGTCCTAACAGGCTGGTGTGTTAAGCACACGAACAAAATACGAAAACATCGTATGTTTCGCATACCATAGAGTTACACTTAACCTGGCATTTGGGACTTCAATTTATCTATGCCACCTCGACCATGAGTACAGAGAAATGCGTATACGAGTAATTGAAGGCATCCAACAAACAAAATATGAAGATATGAATAGATAAAAATAAATACATCCAGATTATAGCGCAATACTGAAATTTATATTGTGATTTGGCTGTGAAATTCTCTTTAGACGTCCGGGTTGCAGAAACTAGGAATTGTAATAGGATTTAGACTAATGTATATCAAACACGAAAATATACCAATTATGTTCACCCAAAGTAATATATATAAAAATCAACCCTTAAAAGGTTATTTCAAATGGTAGCTGTACACAATCATCTATTTACAACTGAAGTCAAATAGTGCTTTTTATTGACTTGGTCAAGAATATACATACAATTATACATATTTTCAAAAAAGGTGTTTAAACATGATTAATTTATTCTTTTAACATTCAATTATTTCAAAAATAAGCAACACATGTTTGTTTACCAGTCAGCGATATTGCTTTTCTTTATTTGAAGAAAGCAACTTTTTTCCTTGTTTTTGCATGTTAACTGTCTGTACAGAAATGTATGTACAACACACAAACAAAAAATTACGAGAGAAAACAAATAATATCATGCAGAATGTGAACGAGAACACAAATGCCCCCGCTATAAAACTTCTGCAATAACTCTAGAAAGAATAATGAAACAGTTCTCAAATTTTAACTCTGTACGCGTTTCAAGTGGGGTTTAATGGATTGTGTACGAGTTTCATAAAACTGGGGTCGGGCTTGCAGGTGTAGTCTCTTCGATGACCATTCATGCGTTTGTTGAATGGCTGCTCTGTCTCGTCAACATACTGCATGCCACATCGACACTGAAGGAGGTATACAACAAAGACTACACCGGCAAGTCCGACCTCCCCGTAAGTCGTCATTTGTGATAACCTGAGCACGCCAAAGCTGATCTCAAAAACCTTACCATCACACTCATAGACCACAATGAGGGTTGATCAAAGGCCGAAATACTTGATCGGGAATGATTTTGTATAAGAAAGCTAAGGACAGTTTCCGCAGAGGGCATAAATGAAAAAAAGCATAGAATGAGTCACTCATTTTCCCTACCATCACTCATTTTCCCTACCATTACTCATTTTCCTGCCATCACTCATTTTCCTGCCATCACTCATTTTCCTGACATCACTTGTTTCCAGTAACTCCGGCTTCCTTACTTGACTCTTACAGTTTTAAGGTAGTTTTGGAATTATACTAGTTTAAATGATATGATTCTTTTCATTCGATAGGGATAATAAAATTGAGAATGAAAATGGGGAATGTGTCAAAGAGACAACAACCTGACCAAAAAAAAAAACAACAGCAGAGGGTCACCAACAGGTCTTAAATATAGCGAGAAATTCCCGCAACCGGAGTCGTCCTTCAGCTGGCCCCTCAACAAATATATACTAGTCCAGTGATAATGAAAGCCATACTAATTTCCAAATTGTACACAAGAAAATAAAATAAAAATAATACAAGACTAACAAAGGCCAGAGGCTCCTGACTTGGGACAGGCGCAAAAATGCGGCGGGGTTAAACATGTTTGTGAGATCTCAACCCTCCCCCTATACCTCTAACCAATGTAGAAAAGTAAACGCATAACAATACGCATATTAAGATTCAGTTCAAGAGAAGTCCGAGTCTGATGTCAGAAAATGTAACCAAAGAAAATGAACAAAATGACAAGAATACATAAATAACAACAGACTACTAGCAGTTAACTGATATGCCAGCTCCATGTACAAATACGCTGTCACGTTCAATTATTTAACCTCATCAACATTTATTATTATTGTCTTATCATTATCAAACTGTTACTTATTTGGGAAGATTAAATACGCAACCTCTGTCTTTTTAACTCTATGCGATGAGGGAAGTTAAAGGGTATAAAACAGGCAAAAAGTAGGAAATTCGAAAAAAAAATTTATTACAATCTTCGGCTGGATAGCCACAGCTGCATGCGGGATAAGTTTTGATATTAATCCATTTAGTATGCTCCATTTATGGGCATTATGTTTTCTGGTTTGTGGGTCCGTCTGTTCGTTCGTTCGTTCGTTCGTCCGTTCGTCCGTCCGTTCTTCCGTTCGTCCGTCTGTCCCGCTTCAGGTTTAAGTTTTTAGTCGAGGTAGTTTTGATGAAGTTGAAGTCCAATCAACTTGAAACTTATTAAACATATTCCTTATGATATGATCTTTCTAATTGTAATGCCAAATTAGAGATTGTACCCCATTTTCACGGTCCACTGAACATAGAACATGATAATGCGGATGGGGCATCCGTGTACTGAGGACACATTCTTGTTCCCCCTTCTTCTTCAAGGTTTAAGACATTCAAAGAGAAGTGTCGTATACATAAATGCGATTCTGTGTTAAGCGCAAGCCGTAGTATGGTTCGTGTTGCTTAAATCATAGATTTCTGTTTAATACTTTGTGAATTGTTTTTGGCTTTGTTTTAAAGGAGTAGGTTCAGTAAGACCCGTTTTTGGCCCCAAAATAAAGCAGTTTTACAAAATTGTTAGAATTTAAACTATTAGTTATTTATTGGACAGTAGAATGGTTGTACTACATAAATATGGCCTGTTTTTGACAATACAATGCACAAATATCGGGAACTAGCACCATAAAGTCATGCTAAATTACTGAAATCTTCACTATTCTATCATTTTAGTTAAATTTTAGACTGTTTTCGTGTAAAACAAAAGTGGCCGTATTCGTGTTCATCCTCAATATTGAAATGTAAGTTGTATTTGATGATGATACATAACATATATAAAGGTTGAGGATGAACACGGATGCGACCACTTTCATTTTTGACAAAAACCATCTAAAAAGTGACATTTTCCGGCATATTTTGTAGATTTTTCATATTTGAGCTTGAATCAGATCGTTTTTAATGACTAAATCAGTTAAAATCTTTCACATAAACTAATTGATTCCATTGAAATAGACACTTAAGTGTTTAAAAAGTGTTCAAAATCTTATGTCAGATGAACCTGAAATTTGAGGCCAAAATCGGTCCTTACCGGACCTACTCCTTTCTATTGAGAATGCGCTATCCATCTTTCCTAGACTTATTAGTAAATCTACCTTTGGTATTGTATTTCTGTTTAATATATATTTATTTTTATTATATTACTGACAATGGGGACTGGTCAATCTGAGAGCAAAATTAATTGAATCAGAAGCAATGTTTCTTAATCATTGGTTTGAAATTGCTGGTTTCCATCAAACATCAAAATTTATGCAAATATTTATTCAGCCTCACTTTAGATTCAAAGTCAACTGGCACTGAATCGATCACGTGGTATTTTTTCCCTTCCTGGCCCTTGCGACGCGCAGCTAGATTGGGCCGGGATGCCAGGCTACATTAAAGACCGACCTCACGTCAATCTCAAATGGATGTTGTTTTTTTTTAATTTATTTTGATTGTAGTTTATCGAGTTATCCACCTTCTTTAATCTAAGCAATTCACCAACGATTAGTATTTGATTAAACAACTTCCGGTTTCTTAAGTAAGATACATTTTTCTTAAACAACTCCTGATTTCCATAAGTGAGAGACATATTGATTAAACAACTTCCTGTTTCATAAGTACTTAGGAGCATTTATCAAAGTTTTACAATCTTTTTAACCTGTTCACCATCACAAGTATTATCCGATAGAATAAACCAATGTCCCCATGATTTTGCTCTTGAAATCTTATTTTTATTACCAATAACCCAGTTATTGTTGATCACGTAAGGATCTAATGTTGCTCTTGTGTTTTCTGGAAATGAATACCATTTGCCATCTGCATATTGATCTAACGGTAAGTATTTAGGTTTCAACCCACTAACTCGTCTTTTTACAAGATCTGATAAATACATTTGATCATTCTCACTTTCAGGTATGCCCTTTTCAGGGGATAAATTTGATATTTTTTTCTCAAATGTAAGCAACTTGGCATTTAACTCAGTCCATAAGAATTTTGTTGCATTAGTAGGAAACATATATATGAAACCACCAGCAACCACACCTGGTCGATTTGAAACCGGATTTACTAAAATGTCATATCCTTCATTTTTGACCAATGACGGAACAGGGTTTCTTATCCATAAACAATCTACCTCAAACAAAAATATTGGTATATTATTCTGTAAAATATCTAGTAATATTTGTGTCCTACGTATCATAAGACGTATATATCCAGCATGACTATAAGATTGGTCGGTCGACACTGCTGACATTCCAGAAATGGCTACCACGTTTATTTTTGGCCATAATTTATTTAGCTGGTCTTTGGATTCTTCATCTGTTGTAATGAATAAAACCTGAAATGTAAATTTGAAATACTATTCATTAAGGCTTAGGTACTAGTATAGGTTAATAATTTATTGTTAAGGATGTACTTGAGTGAGGTAATGTGAAAATTAATAAATCAAGAATTTAAAATTGATACTATTAGTATAAGCCGGTAGAGCATTTGTTAAGGAAAAAAATAAACGAAACATATTGATAGGTCATGGACCTCCTTTTCGAGATATTTGAGATTTAAAATATGGCGGGAAAAGGCTGACTCGGACGTTTACCTTATATTTGCATTGGTAATAATTGGAAACAGAAGAAAAAAAATCAAGAATCTTCTAAAATTTTGGTTAATGACCTTTCAAGAGCTATTAAGTCTTATATAAAAATCATAAATGGGTGTTATGGGGCAAAATAATTTACATTGTATTGTATGGAAAAACACCAAGGAGTCCGAACATTTGACACGAAGTCCAAAACCTCACCTAAGTACATCCTTCTATGCCGTACGGGGACCTACATAATAGTTATTTCCGTCTATGCCGTACGGGGACCTACATAATAGTTATTACCTTCTATGTTATTTGGTCTCTGGTGGAGAGTTGTTTCATTGGCAATTAAACCACATCTTCTTATTTTCATATTGAAAAGTTTTTATGTTTTCTGTTGAATATCAGTTTTATGAAAACTAAAATCTACATACGCGTTTCAAAGGTCCTTTACGATCCTTTATTGAATTTGGAAAACGGGTTCATAAATCATAATGCTTAATGTTTAGCTTTCGAATTGTACGTTTGTTATAATGTATCATATTTGATTATCGTTCATTCTGACTATGCGGTATTGTTGAAAGCCGTCAAGTGAGCTATATAGTTGTTAACTTCTGAGTAATTTGATCACTATTGGAGAGTTGTCTCATTGGCAATCATACCACATATTCTGACTTTTATATTTACAGTTCACAAACAGAGAGAGAGAGCGCGCGAATAGTTTTCAAAATTACTTCTTTAAAACGACCACACTAACCATGCTAATAATCTTTCTGTTAGAGTTTAAATCTAGATAATAATAATACCTGTTTATGAATACCCATTTGCTCTGTATTACATAACCAACTGAAAGCAAAAGGTAGGTAAGCTCTGTTTATAAGGGTAACCAGTAGAGGAGATACATTCATTTTTCTGATCAGATCTATGATCTCTGGAAACTTGTTTGTGTAGTCCTTTGGTAGATTAATTGATGATGATTTACTACTTTTAATATTGTGTTCTGATTTGAATATCAGGTTGTCATCTCCAGTTGTAATATAGTTTTGGGTAAACAGAGACAGATATACTAAGAGGATCACAATTGTAACTAGCATGGACACTATCGTCAAGTTTATCCTCCTCATGTTGAAGTGGGCTTAGAAACCTTTCTGAAATAGGAAAAACAAGCATATTTTGGTCAGCATCAAATAAAACAATTATGTATTCAAATACTAACCCGTCATCCGAGATTGTTCATGCTATTTCAGTTCTCATTAGTCAATTGGTGGTTGTTTGTTGCATAGACAAGATGAGGGCTGATGGGTATTGCGTATCAAAAATGTCTGACATAACAATTTATAACCAAATTTACCTCGACTTGCGACTCTAGAAACACAGTCCCTTCATTGGTATTTTTAAGGCAAATACCACTCCATAACATGATATATCAATTCAAAATCTACCGTATCAAAAGACGTTTTCTGCATCATATTTGAATTTCTTCATTAATTTCTTATCAACATTAATTTATATTTTTTAATTTCGTTTTGTTTAGAATAATAAAATTATTGGTTTCATAATTGTAAAGAATATGAAACATTTTTTAGTATTGATTATCCTGTTCTGAACAAAGGATTTCTCTATACATGAATAAGTTAGCACAGCCCTGAAGCACATTCAAACATATAAATGTTGTGTACGTATGTTATCTATAAACACATTATAATAACATTAATATAAATTATTTATAGGGTGCTACAATATATGTGTGCTGTACGTAGTGTATCAAAGGTGCGAGTTCGAATCCCGTTGAGGGACAAAAATAATGTTGGGTACAATTTTCAGACTTTTATATAATTTATATGAATCAATATATGGGCATGCAACTTTAAGAATAACAAAGGACTTAAAGATTAAGAATATAGATAAGATCCTTACTCCAGAAACTGATGATTGATATCTATCATAAAGATTTAGCTTATAGGTTTTCTCAACTCTGGTTAGTTTTTTCCTCTTTGTTATATGCTTTTGGCACATCGGGCAATGAAAAGAAGAATAGTAAGAATACTTTTTTCAAGCATTCCGCACCATTAACTGATATATAAGAAATTTATATAAGGCAGATACTATTTTTTTACTTATTTGAAAAATTCAATTTTAGTTGATAACATCATTTGCATGTGTATTAACAATTGAATTATATAAAGGTGTATATCATTTGGGTTCATAAATAAATAAATAAACTAAATTATTTTTTTATTTTTCAGTCATACTCACAATTATGAACGTTTTCAATTTGTACTAGAATTTTTCCAGTCATATAAGAAGTAATTGTTCCTCACATCCATGAGACTAGCTAGTCTTCACTATAATGGTCGAAATGAAGTCATACACTGACCAGGAAATAAATTATTGATCAAAAGGAGATAAGTTAACCCTTGAGGACTTAGTATAATTACAACATTTAAAATTCATAAAATTCCCTTTCTTTATTGACTAGAAGCAATTTACAAGCTTCTTTCTTAATGTGATAATCCTTTACTTATAGTTATTATTATCCTATTGTTCTTATTAACAATAACAGGAAATAGGCACATACATTGCATTTGCGGTAAAAAATATTTAAATACAGTATTTAATTTGCGCCACAAGCTTATTTTTCATTTGCGCTAAAAAAAACAAAAAAAAAACCTTTGCGCCATTTTACAGGAAACATGAAGAAAAATGTTAAATAAACATTGTATACATCATGATTACTAGACTTGCAGAAGAAATAACACCTCCCCTGGGAAATTTAGTGAGTTCATAGCAATTCCTCTAACAAACCCGAGTCACTTGTACTTATTTGACAAACAACTATTTTGATATGAGCGTCACTGATGAGTCTTATGAAGTCAAAACATACGTCTGACGTATTTTAATTATAAGCCTGGTACCTTTGTCATGATAACTATTTACCAGGTGCACCATTGTAAAGTGTTTGTTTAATTTTGTTAAATTGCCATCTTTAAATAGAAAAGGTGCAAAGCATAAATCTGGTGGTATAGTGGTATTTGTTAAAGAGATTTTATATTCAAATATTGAAGTTCTTGAATGTTCTAGTGAAAATACATTGTGGTTTAATTGTTAATAATAATTTATATGAACCTGTTTTATTTGGTGCATGTTACATATCACCTGAGACAATGAATATAGCTCTATTGACATTTTCGATGTTATAGAAACTGAACTTTTAAAGTATGCATTTTCGACAAAAACTGCAAGGTCGGCCTACTTGGTGACTTTAAAGCGCATCCCGGAAAGAAAGATGACTTTGTTGAAATGAATCACTATGTTTAATAGTGAATCAGTACAACTTGACAAGGAAAATTTTGACTTTATCGACTTAAACATGTTAAATGCACTAGGTATTTCAATAAAACGTTTTAGTCTGGGTAAAACTGTAGATAATTATGGAAATATATTATTATTGTTAGGGACGACATCAAAAGATCAATGATGGATAAAAAAAAACTTAATTCAAATAGTTTGGGTGGAGTGGGGTTGGGGTGGGGTGGGGTGTTAAAATTGCTGCAAGTTTTGTTTATCCAAAATCGATTTTACATATTTCCTTATTGGTCAATCATTTTCCCCCGAATTAAGAGGAGGGGGTCAGTGAAAAAACTATGTGAATTAAGTGGGTTTTTTTTATCGATCATTGAACTTTTGATGTCGTCTCTTATACAAAGATTTAAATTTATTGATTGCAAATGGCAGATTGTTCAATGATAAAAATATTGGGGCACTTACTTACTTGTAAAGAATCCACTGTTGTTGACTATTGTATTATGTCTCCTGAATTGTTTACAAATATTTTAGATTTTTAAATTATTCCTTATGATCCAATGCTTAGTGATGTGCACAATGCAATTTATATTGAAATGTCATGTAAAGATATGCCTTTTTTTGAAATATAAATGTTGATATTGACGTTTCAAATGTCAATAGGACAATGACAAATATCAGAAATTTAATGATTGCATTGATGAAGCTGTTAGTTATTAAATTGTAACAGTTGTTAAACTTGAAAAATGGATACTGGTCTGATAGATAATATTGTTGTTAATTCAATACTTCTTTAATTTTACAAGCTGCCTCAAAATGTGCTTTGGTATTGGGAAATAAGTCACTAGAAAGGGAGATAATTCTTTAAAAAAATAAAAATTAGGAAACCATAGTTCAATAGAAAATGTTTTGAGAAACGTAAATTGTATCATAGAGCACAAAGTTATAACTGGAGAGTTAAAACTGCTGAATTTAACAATGTGCAGTAAAGAGTACACGAAAGTTTTATGTACTCAATAAAGATTGTATAATAAGAATTTCATTAAGAAGTTATAAGTATTGAATGCTTCTTTTTGTAACTGCATAGGGTTGTAAAAGCGTTGACCGTGCGCACATTTTTAGAATAAAGCGCTTCCGCGCATCATACAAAATGTACTTCGTTCAACGCTTTTACACGCCAATGAAGTTACAAAAAGAAGCATTCAATTCTTAGATAAATGTAAAGGAGACCCTGTAAATCCTGGGGCCGTGTCAACGAAGCTGTCCTAGGACTAGGACATGTCTTAGGATGGTCTTAGGACACGTCTTAGTCCTAAATTCGGTTAACAAAAGTCTCCTAAAGTAAGACATGTCCTAAAGTTAGGATATATAAATAGGTGTCTTAGGATAGTCCTAAAGGCTACCATGTCCTATAACGAAGTAAAAACAACAAATATCGCATAAACTCAATGACGAAAATACTAATACAATATTAAACTATTAAAATGTTATAAAAAATCAAATAATGAAACATTTTTTTTTCAATATTAGTTAAAAACTTAATTGTATTACATTATTTTCAATTTGTAGACAAATTTTATATTTAAAATACTTCCAGCGATCAACAAAAAGAGTTTTATAGTATAACTAATCGCCGTATTTGAATATCAAAAATAAGACAACGCGTGACCGAACGCCGCTATGGATTAAACTCGTGCGCACGAGTTTAATCCATAGCGGCGTTCGGTCACAAGTTGTCTTATTTTTGATATTCAAATACAGCGATTAGTTATTTTTTTTTATTACATTGGCAAATGGCTTTTTTTTTGCTTTGAACAGTTTTTAAAATTTAAAATAAGCTCCTTTTTTTTTTTGCAATATTGATCTTTGGAATTGAGTATAGATGTACAAACATAAAACCACCTTACAAAGCCAATATCAAACTGCAGTGGCAGATCAAGCCAGTTTGAAGAGAAGGGGGGGGGGGGGGGGTCCCAACTCAGGATAAAAAGGGGGGTTCCAACCCCTGGAACCCTCCCTCTGAATCCGCCACTAAACTGAGATTGACAGAAAACCCATTATAAAATTAAATTATAAACACATCCAAGGTGTAGACAAGTCGGAAGTCGAATCAAAGATTATCCTGCTTTACTGATAAAGAGACCGGATGTTCATGTTGTAAGGATTTAGGATTAATTTGTCTACTTCTGCAAATAAAAACGGTGTTTCAAAGTTACTTTTATGCATACATTTATTATGTACATCTGTTTTATTAACGTAATTAACATGTCAAAGTTTAGCTGAAATGAAATATGGTGGTTGGCACAAATGAAATGATCATTGCAATGGCGGATCCAGAAATTTACATAAATGTGGGCCCACTGACTGACCTAAGAGGGGGCCCGCTCCAGTCACGCTTCAATGATTCCCTATATAAGCAACCAAATTTTCCCCAAAAAAAGGGGGGCTGGGCCCAGGGCCACCACCCTATATCCGCCTCTGCATTGGCTCAAAAGCAAAGCACCGCTGTAATGCTAACCTTTCATCAATCAACACCAGTTATCAAATAATTATCACGTATAAAAGTTTGAAAGTAATACTGAATATATAATGAAAGAATGATTTTGTTCGTTGAAACTATTATACATTTTTGCAAAGAAAATGTCTGTTCACATATATATGCAGAATTTGTATTGTTCAATACTCAAATGTTTAAACAAGTTGTTGATTTGTGTTTTTAATTTATATAAGTATCACTCAGAAATGGGTTATTATAAAAACACAAAAAAACATGCAAATTTTGATGAGGATAAATGATGTCATTGTTTAAAAAATTTAAATATGTCCTCCTATTCTATATTATGGTAGCAACTATTTTCAGAAATATGCAATGGTAAAAATGAAGAGTTCCTTTAATTTTAACAAATTAAGGTCATCCTCTGATAGAACCATGTCAATGGTGTTACCAATATTAATCATGAATTTAGTTAATGATGAATATTGTTGAATATCAAACAACTGTTCCAATTTGTTGTTACGATTGAAATTACTACTTATTGACATTATTTTATAGATATTTTATTTAAATTTCAGAATAAGTTGTCGTAAAAAGTTGGCTGTCAAAATTATGGCCGTTGTAATTATTTGAAAATACACCTAAATTGAATATATGTAAATTGTGTAAGATTGAATGATTAGATAATGTATAATCCTTCGTATACGACCTAAAACACACTTTCATTTCTTTAAAAAAAATAAAAAAAATATTGAATTTTTATATAGTAACACCACTGACCCTTAAGGAACTCCAATGACACAAAAGTATCACCATTGACAACACATTTCAAAGTAGTAGGTCCGGTAAGGACCGATTTTGGCCTCAAATTTCAGGTTCATCTGACGAAAGATTTTGACCACTTTTTAAACACTTAAGTGTCTATTTTATTTGAATTAATTAGTTTATGTGAAAGATTTTAACAGATTTAGTCATTAAAAACGATCCGATTCAAGCTAAAATATGAAAAATCTACCTAATATGCCGAAAAATGTCACTTTTCAGATGGTTTTTGGTAAAAATGAAAGTGGCCGCATCCGTGTTCATCCTGAACCTTTATATATGTTATGTATTATCATAAAATACAACTTACATTTCAATATTAAGGATGAACACGAATGCGGCCAATTTTGTTTTACACGAAAACCGTCTAAAATTTAACTAAAATGCTAGAATTATGAGGATTTCAGTAATTTAGCATGACTTAATGATGCTAGTACCGGATATATGTGCATTGTATTGTCAAAAACAGCCCATATTTATGTAGCAGAAGCATTCTACTGTCCAATAAATAACTAAAGGTTTACATTTTAACAATTTTGTAAAACTGCTATATTTTGGGGCCAAAAAGGGGTCTTACTGAACCTACTCCTTTCTTTTCTTAAGTAAGGAACACAAAACAAAGAACACTGAGCAAAAGAAAAAGAAGAAAAAAATGATTCTTATGCTAAAAAATCCCAAATTATATAACATAACATCAATAACTAAAATTGTCAATAGTGTTACTAAATAGTGTCATTGGTGTTACCAGCATACACCAATTTGTGAAAACATTGTATATGTAATACATTATATTGTTCAAACATTGTTTAATAAGTATAATATTTCATAATTAATATCATGTTTCGCTTGTTAAACGTGAAAGAAACATAAAAAATACAGATTGTCATATTATATTCAGTGGTGTTACTAAACTGGTCAGTGGTGTTATTTTATTAAAGTGGTCTCGCCATTGACAGTAACACCATTGATTTTTATGTGTATTTTTGTTATTTAGTTACAAAATAAGTGTTCAATTTCCCTATTTTATATGTGCTTCCTGATGCATGTTTCTGTGATCAATATCTTTTCATAAATCAAAGTTCAGGAAATCTTTCGGAAAATGATTTTTATAAGGGCACACCATAGACACTATTTCCATTTACGATGTAGTTTGTACTTACTTTTAAGAATTTGCACTAAATTTTCAACATAGATTTATTATTTTCATTTGCATAACATGCTTACAGGTAATATTGCTAGGGGTTAAATGCTGAAATCTTGAGAAAGATAACACTTACCCAACCAATTGTCTTTAAGTTACACCAGTGACTTAGAAAATGAGTCATTAAAAACTGTTTGTATGTATCAAAATGCAAGAAAAAGTGATAAATTCTTATAACAAATTATATGAATAATAGTCCAATTTCATGTCTGAAAGGTATTATATTAAAAAATAACAGTTAATTCTGGCTATATCCAAGGCGTTGAGAAAATTTTAAGGATGTTTTATAAAATTACATACTGTAAACTGTACATAAATGTATCACAAAACATTCATATCTAACATATACAAGTGTTATATTGATATATTTTCATGTCTGGGATTTTTGTTTAAGGTGGTACCCAACACTTTCACTAAAATTAATTTGGCTCGTTTAATTTTCATGAAATTTGGTCAAAGACCTTTAACATAAATAAAAAAATTTCAAAAATTTTGAACCAACTGTTTTGTCAGAAAAATTACACTGGTTATATAGCAATTTGACAAACACCAATTTTGATCATTGAGAAGCTTAATATTCCTTTTACAACACAACGTAATTAAAACATTAAGCTGACTATACACAGTTATCTCCCTGTAGTGTTAGGAACCACCTTAAGACTAAAATAACATAGTTTTGCATGTTTTTTTTTATAACGACCCAAATACATCTTGTACAATGGAAATACACATACATAGCCCCTACTGTATTCATGTAATGCAATATAAGAGCTAAACGAACACAAACCTCATTGTTTACATGTATCCGTAGGTTCGTAACCTCCTAAACACGAGTCTAAAAAAAATAAAATGCCCTATCTACATAAAAGGTCAATGTGTTAGTTTAAGATGATTACCGTTGGCTAATATTTAGCTTTATCGTTTGACCCATGATAACGGAAACTACATTTACTATCATATCTATGTATATAATTGCATTGTGATTAGTTAAGGACACTTGCATTTAATTTAATAAATCTGATCTTCCAGTTATGTCAAAGTCAAGTGTTATAACTGAAGTTATGATTGTTAGTATATAGGGAGCTTTGCCGAGTAAATTAATTGATATTGATTTAGTCGCTTGTTATACTTATAAAATAAAACTGATTAATTCGCCTTTTCAGAATTTGAAGGACTATGGGTAATCTCATTGTTCGTACACCAAAATGAAAATAACGTTACCACATTGGTTGAATTTTAATTGTTTGGAACGTTTTTAACCAATCACAACGTTTTGGTGTACGCTTTTGAAAATATAACCCAGAATGCATTAGATTCTGAAACGGCCAAATGTAGTTATCTTTTCGTTCATCATACAGTTTGTTAAATAGCAGCTAGGTGATACGTTTTAAATGTGTTTTTTTCTTACTTGTACACAAAGGTATTGCCAATTTCCATTTAATTCATTTCAAATAAGGTCCATTTTCTAACAGTCGTTCAAGCTTTATATTAACATTCGTCGATTTTTAAATCAAATGAAACCAATATTGGATTGTAACAAAGATATACACAAGACAATACTAACAACTATAAGAAAAAATTGTAAGCTAAAAAAGATTCAACAAAGATGATATTTAATATCTACATACGAAAATACAATTATTTATGTTATGTTTGAATAAAAGTTTATATGAAATATCGGGGGAGGTTATACATTTTCACAGTTTAATAAGTACAATATTCTTAATAAGATAAGATATTTTTTCGTCCCCAGAAGAGCAAAGTAATTTATTACAATGATTTTAATAATTGACACAATAATGTTAATATAAATCATATATAGATATGAATATAAACATCTCAATTCTTAGATGTTAAACCACAGCCAGATCAGAGCCACACACATATTAGAAAAAAAAATGCATGACAATTATATCTATTATTAACAGGCAAATATTCTAAACGTCTTAAATAAAACTATATTGATAGTTTTCTCAGTTCAAAACATGTATTAATATAAATTGAAATACTTTTCAATACCTCTATGTTTTCTTGAATAAAAAGCCAATTAAATTTGACACTTGTGCTTAACTTTTCAAAATTTTTACAATGAAAATTAAATATATACAAAGAAAACACTGTATAGCATTATTCTACGTGATCAAGTATTGCAGTGATACGTCGTAATAAGCGTTGACTTGTGTTCTGCGTCTTCCACTTGGGCGTCTGTTGTCCAGGGGCAGATCCAGCAAATTTAAAAAAGGGGGTTTCCAATCCCAGGATAACAATGTGACCCCCGATGTTCTATTAGCTCTATGTATCTTTTCGATTGATTTCTGAATAGGATTATCATTTATTATAGCTAGTATTATTCTATTGACCTGATTTCCAATAACACAACAGGAAATGCGCACATACATGGAGTTTGCGCATATTTCTCATTAAATTTGCGTCAAAAGGTTTGATTTCATTTGCGCTTAAAAAAAATACTGCATTTGCGATATTACTTGAATATGCCGATTTTTTTAAAATACATTGTGTCGGCTGATTACTATAGATAGACTGAGCCAGTGGCGGATCCAGAAATTTTCATAAGTGGGGGCCCACTGACTGACCTAAGAGGGGGCCCGCTCCAGTCACGCTTCAGTGATTTCCTATATAAGCAACCAAATTTTTTCCCAAAAAGGGGGGGCCCGGGCCCCCTGGCCCCCCCCCCTAAATCCGCCTATGGATTGGCACACTTATTCTTCTTACGTAATCAAACCAAATGGCATTTTAAAAGAGAGGGGTCCATGAACTCGTTTTCAAGTTAAATAAGTTTGAAATAGTTAACGTTTTCTATTAGAGGAGTGCAACTATTATCTGTAAGAAATGTCAAAGAGCTAAGCAGAAAAAGCACGTAATGGTTAATTATTCAAATGCTTTTTGTTTTTATTTTTTATGTTTATATCATTTCCTTTCTCAATTTTATACTCCGCTTAATCCTTTCATTGATTTGTATAATTTGTGTATAAATAGAGAATAATACATGGCAAAATCCGTATCATATGTCGTATCATCCCGAGACATCAATATCAGCCCAAGGGCCTTAAGGCCCGAGGGATGATATTGGTCGAGGGTGATACGGCATGTGATACGGATTTTGCCATGTATTATACACTTTTTATCATATGTTTAGTAGTAAATACAGTAGTTTTGCATATGTGATAAATAGCTTGCTGGTTAATCCATATCGCGCAACTTTGATGCGCACCCTTTATCGCATACCCTTTATCACACCCCTACCCTTTATCACACCCCTACTTTTTTTTTTTTTTTTTTTTTTTTTTTACATAAAGTCAGTTTTGGTTGTTTTTTTTTTTGGCTTAAGAAAAATTTTCCTCAAAATAGGTAAATTTTTTGAATGACGTCATTGTTTGGTATGTGACGTCACGAACGTCGAGTTTTCATATTGTATGTGACGTCACGAACGTCAAGTTTTCATATTTTTTGGCACACTAAATGCAACTATGAAAAATACAAAACACACAAATTAATACAATAATAAACAAAATATTTTTAAAACAACAGCACGCAAATTGTAAGGTAACTCAGGTGCTTCGGATAAGTAATTGAGCAGTTCTTTTGAGGCCTTTGAAACAAGACATAAGTAGAACTGAAGGTAACCCAGTGCTATGGATCAGAAAACAATACTTCCGTAAGAAAATATAGCTTAATGGATTTACACAATATAAATATCAAATAGATAATATTTTATTATCATATATTTCAACAGAAGAGTATAATATTATATGAACTGTTTTCTGATCCATAGCACTGGGTTACCTTCAGTTCTACTTATGTCTTGTTTCAAAGGCCTCAAAAGAACTGCTCAATTACTTATCCGAAGCACCTGAGTTACCTTACAATTTGCGTGCTGTTGTTTTAAAAATATTTTGTTTATTATTGTATTAATTTGTGTGTTTTGTATTTTTCATAGTTGCATTTAGTGTGCCAAAAAATATGAAAACTTGACGTTCGTGACGTCACATACAATATGAAAACTCGACGTTCGTGACGTCACATACCAAACAATGACGTCATTCAAAAAATTTACCTATTTTGAGGAAAATTTTTCTTAAGCCAAAAAAAAAAAAAAACCAAAACTGACTTTATGTAAAAAAAAAAAAAAAAAAAAAAAAAAAGTAGGGGTGTGATAAAGGGTAGGGGTGTGATAAAGGGTATGCGATAAAGGGTAGGGGTGTGATAAAGGGTATGCGATAAAGGGTGCGCATCAAAGTTGCGCGATATGGATTAACCAGCAAGCTATTTATCACATATGCAAAACTACTGTATTTACTACTAAACATATGATAAAATAAAATATTATCTATTTGATATTTATATTGTGTAAATCCATTAAGCTATATTTTCTTACGGAAGTATTATCATTAGATAAGTAAATCAAGAATTTTAAAGTTTATTTGAATCAATTTGATACGTCTGTGCAACAAAAGTTATTGATTTTATTTGATATTGTTGATTTTAATAAAATGAATGAAGTGATATTTATTTTTGGTTCAATTAGACCATTCAAAGGTGGAAATGTTAGTTTTATTAATTTTATTTGAACTAAATCGAGACATTGTTACTTCAGAAGAAGTAATTAACTAAAACATATGAACAGTTAGTAATATTGATTATATTATCAGACTTATTTCTTTAAAACAGTATATAACTTACCTGTAGAACTATTTAATGTGTAGTATTAGATACATATGAAATGTTTTTGAAAAAAAACACTATTTAAAAGGACAATTTACTTAAGAATTGAATGCTGATTTTTGTAAATTTATTGGGGTGTAAAAGCGTTGACCGAAGTACATTTTGTATGAAGCGCGGAAGCGCTTCATACAAAAAATGTGCGCACTGTCAACGCTTTTACAACCCTATAAAGTTACAAAAAGAAGCATTCAATACTTATAATTACATTTTTTAGCTAGAATCATGAAAACACGATTTTTATCAAGTTTTCATTTAATTTACCTGTGCACTTTATTGTGGGACCTCGTGTCATCATGAATGATAAATGTTATTGTCTAATACAATTGTTTCAGGAATAGCACGTGCTGTGCAGTTAGCCAATCAGAATAACGTATTATAATGAAACATACATCAAATGTAATTATTTGCGCAAGAAACTGCAGAACGTGTCATTGCATTCAATATTTAAATATTGTGTAGACGATATATAACATAATACATTGTTTTACCATTGTTTTATGATTTTTCTTGTGTAGTATGTATATATATTATGTGTAGTATGTATATATTATATGTAGTATGTATATATATTATGTGTAGTATGTATATATTTTATGTATAAATGTTAAATATTAGAATACAGATAAAAAAAAAATCCGACTGAGTACATATAGCCATTGGAAACATATCAGTTTCAAATTTTCTAAAACTGCAATGTAAACTGTAGCTTTTATAACATAACACGACAATTGGCACAATTTCAAATTTGGAACTTGACATTAGCAATCAATATACAAGATTCGAATTGTTTCTCAACCTTATCATAGCAAGTACCAGGTTTGACAACTTTTAAACAGTCCCAAATGTGGATACCCTTTCTGTTTATCGCAGAATAATTAAAGATATTCTAACGCAAAACATCGACTTTAATACTTTCAACACAGATGATTAACTGTTAGAAAAAAATTCTCTGAGACTTAAATTAAGTTCCAAAATGTTTATTTTCTTTCGTCAAATTAACAATCTATTTATTGAATTAATGTTTTTATTTTTTAAATCCTTACCGACTTACAGTATTTTTGTGTAGAATAAAAGTCAAATTTCATTTTACACACTGAGCCATATATGTATTATCATAAGCCATCTGAATATATAGTTGGCATATGATATATGTTTGTCATTGAGGTTAGATGCATCACATTAGCTACCAAAATTAATATGATTACTAATATATAAAAAAGAAGATGTAGTATGATTGCCAATGAGACAACTCTTCACAAGAGACCAAAATGACACAGATATTAACAACTATAGGTCACCTTACGGCCTTCAACAATGAGCAAAGCCCATACCGCATAGTCAGCTATACAAGGCCCCGGAATGACAATGTAAAACAATAAAACAATTGAAACGAGAAAACTAACGGCCTTGTGTATATACTGATATAACAAGGAATGACATAACATGTTTTACTTCAACACGATTCTGTTAGCCCTTTGTTTAATTCCACATAAACGAGACCTCCATATACGTTTTGGAACGTGATGAAATGAGCCGTGAATTGTTTTATAAAACATAGTTTGCGAACAAAAAGTGTATTTCGATACATTTTGGTTAAACAAGTTTAAATGCATTGCTATAAATGAACATAGATTTGTAACACTATTAGCACCTTTGGTACTTAACAGATCCTCAGATGTTTTGTTATTATGAACTTAATTAGAGTTAGATTGGTCAAAGATTTAATAAATAATAATTTATAGTGTTGAAACTATTCGAAAAGTTCTTGATCAATATATCTGTTGGGTTTTAAAGTATATACATTTATGTTTTTTTTTTAATTCTTCATGATTTAACTTTTTTTGCCCTGTAAAATAGATTTTAAAAAAACTTTATTATCAAACTCGTTTTCTGCTATATTTTCTCTCAGTTTGATCCGAAGGTGTTGCACAAAACATTTTAATCAAACTAAGCTGTTTCGATTTCTGTTCTTATTTTCACATTTCCAATCATGGTTTCTTAATTTCCTCCTTTAAACTTAGTTTGTCCGTGGAATAAAATATAAAAGCTTCTTTGTAAAGCATAGGAGAAGTTTCAAAAACACGAAGTCTTCAATCACTTAAAATATTATGATCATAATTGAAGTGTTATACCACTTTGTTTATTTCTTTTGAAATTTGTTAATATAAATAGGTTAAGGTACTACTTTTTAGTGGATGAGTACCATTGTCCTATGTTTGGGGAGGGTGGGGTCCCGCTAACATGTTTAATCCCGCCACATTCTGTATGTATGTGCCTGTCCCAAGTCAGGAGTCTGTAATTCAGTGGTTTTCGTTTGTTGCTATGTTCAATATTTGTTTTTCGTTCCTTTAATGTACATTTCTTAGGCCGTAAGTATTCTAGTTTGAACTGTTTTTTGTGTCTTTTTATAGCTGAATATGCATTATGGGTTTTGTCATTGTTAAAAGCGTACAGTTGTTAATTTCTGTGTCGTTTAGTCTCTTTTGGAGAGTTGTCTAATTTGCGATAATTTCCCATCCTCTTTTTTTTATATATTTATATATGTTCCGGACCATATGAGTATTTGGACGATACGCGTATGGTCATGACCATATGCGTATACTCATATGGTCCGACCATACGCGTATAGTCAGACCGTAATAATCGTTAGGTTATTAACGTGCCGGACCATATGAGTATTTGGACCATATAGGTATTTTTTTAAATTACATTATAAAAGTTTCAATAATACAAAAACTTTATCTAAAAATAAATGTTGGTTATATTTCAAATACTACGTAAAAATTGAATATTGATGCCATATTAGTTTTCATTTCTAATTACATTCTTACATGTAGCCTTGGGGTGATATTTACTTCTACACGGTATCATAGCTTTTTGCATTTGCAAGTCTTGGTTGTGCACGATCCTTTTCATTTACACCTTTTGTTTGCGAGTGAAAAGCTAGCCTTTTTGTAGCTGTGTACAGTGATACCGAGGTCTTGGGCCATTCCGATATGTCAACGGTGTTTTTAAGAAGCTCTAGATCTCAAAAATCGTAACATGACTGCAATACACCAAATTCACCTGGAATAAACTATGTTACTTTCGAGTGACTTCTTGTGTAACAATTCAGTATGAAATTTTTGGAATTTATTTTTTTAAGTCGACATATTGCCATTCACTCGTAATAACAAATTGGTAATGACAATCGGTATAAAATGTGTTTATTATAGTTTTGACAAGTAAGTAAAATTAACTACTAGTATGTGAAACTTCTAATTTTTATTTAGCTAATATTTTTATTATAATACTACAAAAACGAATTTGATGACCTGCTGTTAATTTCATATTCCTGCAACAAAAAAAACATATTTCAAAAAAAGGCATTTTAAAATTGATTTATTCAATATTGTTTGCAATAATGACCTGCAGTTTATACATTTGTACTTATTTATATACATTATTTAATTATCTGTACCTCATGATTGGAAGTATAGAAGTTAAATATATATACATTTTATTCATAGGCACATATATATATACATGCCCATTTTGTGTGCAAAATTTCACAAAAGGCTGTGAGCCTGGTTGTCTACTAACTTGATATCTCAATTGTTTGCATAAGTGATTTGTTTTTTAGATTATAGTACTTGAACATTAATTGGTTTATTAAGTGATTTGTCATTAGATTGTGCTGGAGTAAATTTTCCTCATTGTTTTATTTAGGTACTAAAAAAAATATTACTATGTAGAACATCATTTTGAAAATATTTTCAGATTTGTATGATAATACATCAAGTGACACTACTCACATCATCACATCATAATATTATTGTGGTGTCATTTGCCCTTCGTACCAGATTTTGTCTTCATAATAAGTTGATTTCAGTACAATTTATTTTTAAATAAGTACACTCTGATTGTATAAAATTAAATGTAGTCATTTTAGTTCAAAATTTCAGACAGACAGTGCTCTTAACCCAGTGGCGGATCCAGGGGGAGGGTTCTGGGTGTTGGAACCCCTCTTTTTTTTATGATCAATGCATTTGAATTGGGACATATAGTTGGAACACACACACCCCTTTTTTTCCTTATTAATCTCTTATAGATAGAGATAGACTGTAATTATTATAATATAATAATAAAATTACCTATATGATAGCGTCTTTTTAATGAACGGTCATACTATAAGTATTAAAAGTAAACTGTAACAGAGTGTTAATTACCCCGACCATACGCGTACGGTCGGACCATAAGCGTATGGTAGGACCATTTGAGTATATACTCATATGGTCATGACCATACGCGTATGGTCCAAATTCTTTTATGGGCCGGAACATATATACTAGTTTTATAACGATTTTTTATAAATTTTTACTGAATTTTTAAACTCTTTATTTAAAAGTATTTATTCATACACCTGAACATTTTGTAAACTCAAAAAGTCTGTTAAATTAGTTTGTGGGTAGAAATGGTGCACTACAGATGCACAAGTTCAAAATATGATTATCAAAAGTTATTTTACCTTTATAGAATCTTCTAATGTTCTCCCGTTTTATTTTGGTCGACTTAAATTGTGCACACATCGCAGTAAGAAATCTATTATATTAATGCGTGTGTACTTTCTGTACTTATTAAGTGGGTGAATACATATTGTACGTATATAAGGAAGGAAATCAGTTTGTATATCATCATTTTTATCTTAAATATAAAAATAATTTATTTTATTAAAATTTCACATACTTGTCTACAGGTTTTTATACAAATGTTATAATATACATTGCACATGTTTCACAATGATAAAATAAGACAAATATCAAGACGAAAAGTTTTGCAAAATAGGCTAAGATAATCTATTCCTAAGTAGAAAGCCTTGGTATTTCAAAAATTAAAAAGTTTTGTAAACATTTAACTTATAAATATGGCCATATCAATGATAATTCATGTCAGTGCATAAGTGCTGACTACTGGGCTGGTGATACCCTCGGAGAATTAAAACTCCACCAGCAGAGGCATCGACCCAGTGGTTGTAAATTAACTCATCACAGATACCAGGATTAAAATTTGTATTTACAAAACGCTGGTAATACTGGTATCTGTGATGATTTTATCTAATTGTATCCTCTCAATAGCAGGTGCCTTATGAGCACACCATAAAATAGTATAGGATATTTTTATAACGTGTATTATCGCTATTTTGTGCATTTTTTCCTTTGACCTTTTGTTTTTTGTTGTGATAATTTTTCATATCATACTACTCACTTGAGATGAAAATTATCGCTAGAAACTAAGGAGGCACGTTGCGCTGCGTATGAAATTGACATGAAATTGTCAACGTCATCTTAGGTAAAATAGCGATAAACAGATTATCGTTGGTCATCTCAACTCGGTTGCTTTTCTTGCTTTCGCCGTACCGGCTTAAGCGAGAAAATCAATCTCGTTGAGATAATCAACGATAATCTATGAATATTAAACAAACAATTATACATAAAGATGTTCTTGTGTACTTTTGAATCCACCAGAAATTTGTTGAACAATTCTTGCAAAAGTGGATACTGAAAGTACAGCTGTATAATCATTGATAATATGATAGGTTTTGTAGTACAAGAAAAATGTAAACAAAACTTCAAGGAAAAATTCAACTCGGAAAACCCTTATCAAATGGCAAAATCATTAGCTCAAACACATCAAACGAATAAAACAACAGCAGTCAGTATTGCGTTATAATCTCAATCACTTTTAAAAATAATCTGAAATGTATATAAACACAGAAAAACAAAATAATTTTACATATACCACCAAAATCCAACTGTAGCTTTTAAAGCATGAATAGTAATAGGAAACATTCCTTTTCCTACTAAAACTGGAGAGTTATCTGTAGCTTTTTTTTTACAGAAACAAGATGATTTGTAATTTAATATTGAACTTAACCGGTAGTGATTAAAAAACAATATAATTCAGCACTGAAATTGTCTGACTTATCATACAAAGCGCCCATATTTTACTGCAATATCAATTTCCTCAGACAGTCAATAAAAGTTTTCTAATGTAAAATATTGCCTTTATACGCAGATGATTAACTTTGTAAATAAATACCCGTATACTGAAACAATGTCCAAACATGTAAATCAATTGATTCAAAGTTTTTTCTACATCTAAATAAATCTAGTTTATTTAACAAGTTCTCAACAAAAGATGTTCACATAGTACGTGTTGCATGTACTAGGAAGCTGTATAATGGAACATGCATATGATGTATAATATAAGTTTTATATGATTCTTATATAGAATGACAATAGAAAATTCTAAGATTAATTGTACTTTACAGATGTGGGCTTTGGATTAGGATAACACCGAAAGACATAAGGTGTCTTGAAACTTTCAGAATTTATTGTCAATAATATCAAAAGCTTCCCTAAACCATAGATATAATGACTAATATATCTATGCCTAAACGGACACGGTAAGATATGTGTGAATATATGACCAATCTCGAGAGACTATCCTTACTAGTGGAATAATAAAATGCTTCGCTGAGAGCAGCCCGATACGACCGTAGAGGTCGAACACTGAACAGTCGGGAACAAGTTTGGACACAATATTTAAGCTTGATACTGTCTGAATTTGGATTGGGGTCAAATTTATGACATAAAGCAGGTTTTTTACACAAAATAAATGTGTTCAATGACCTTGAAATTTGTAATGAGACATTTAATTTACCTAGAACGATCTGATATCCGAAATCTAACAACATCTAACAACAAAATTTGAAACGGGACCAAAATGAAAATATCTAAATGCACAATAACATAAGTCGCATTTATTTAGTTTTTGTTGAAATC
Source organism: Mytilus edulis (assembly GCF_963676685.1). Lineage (NCBI taxonomy): Eukaryota > Metazoa > Mollusca > Bivalvia > Mytilida > Mytilidae > Mytilus > Mytilus edulis. The sequence continues at coordinate 48,475,733 of NC_092356.1, read as the reverse complement.
AAATTAAGAAAGTATAATTTTGGACCTTTTTGACATCATTGTAGACCAATTTCAAAATGGGGCCCAATATCCAAAATAGTAATACAAAGTAAGAACCCCCAAAATTAAATACTTAAATTAATCCGATTGAAATTGATAAAAGATTTGTATCAATTTTCAATTGAATATTTCTTGTTAATGTGCAATACTGTGCTATTGAAAAACATATGTGTGATTTTAGTTTTATAAAATTGAGCATTTGACAATGTTTGATGTGTTTCCCTTGGTTTTTGGTTTGTATTCCGGATTTGTTTTCTCTCAATCGATTTATGCCATTTGAACACCGGTGAACATCTGATTCCTTTATCTATTGCGCAATACTGTGCTGTTGCACAATACTGTGCTTTTACGCTACAATGTGCTATTGCACAATACTGTTCAATTGAAGATTTCTTGCTCTTCTTGAGTAATTACCCCAAAACTCAAAAATCCTTCGTGATATTGAACCTTGTGGTACAATTTCAGAGAGATCTATACACTAACTCACAAGTTATTGTCCAGAAACTACAAAAATGCATGTTTTTTACCCCCTTATTCCTGACCTATTGGTACCATAACCTCCAAAATCAATCGCAACATTCCTTGTAAGGTTATAAACCTAGTGAAATGTTATAGAGATCCATTTTCTTAAACTAAAGTAATTGTCCGGAAATCAAATGTGTCTGCGGACGTCTTCTGAACCGACACGGCCGACGACGGCGACAACATGATGGCATTAAACTAACGCAAAGGATTTTGTTCCTATAAAAAATTGCGAAATGATGGCCGAATTACTAACCGAAAACAACTCATTTATGCAATTTATCAGTTTTTTTAGAGATACATGTACCTGTAGATAACAATATTGATTCATAACACATATAATTAACATTTTATCAAAATATTCACTTTTGAATTTTTTGAATAACCTCATGTTGATGGGCAGATTCCCAACCAAATGTCATTGGAAAACCGTATGAATAGTGCTATATTAACATGAATGAAAAACTTCAAAAAGAAGAGTGAATGCGTGAGGACAACGATTTAAAAAGATTTCCAAGATTCCAAAACATTTAGCCAAACTTTGGACTACTTCCCGACTAGCGGAAACTGCAAGTTGAGTTGAAAATTTGTTCAAGATTCACCGAACCATGCATAAAGTCTTCCCAGAACTTCATACACAGAGCCTTTGATTTATGAAAGATTAACATAATTGAAAAGCGATGATATATGCATGCTGTCTTTTGTCAATCTACCACTTGAAGAATAAAGTATATAATGAGGACGAAGATTGTGATTAATAGTTAGGAAAAATGTGTCACTTGATCAATACTATTTTAGTACAAATTTATAAATTTAAATAATTAATTAAATCACAGATCATTAATTGAAACCGTTTATTCAATTTCCTATTTGTCTATGACATGAACTTTAACTAGCACCGCAAATATCCCTCGCCAACTTTTGAACCAGCAATTCCGCCCAACGAGCATTCACCAATATCATATTGAGAGGCTGATTATGTACTAGTATGACCTAAATGATTTGTAGAAATAAATAGAAACTGGGACTCTTCCTCCCCTTGCTACACCTGACCTAGTAATATTAATTCGCTTGAAGACGCTATATAGTTTACCATCGACACGACATCTTCGAAATTCGCCGACAATATCACCGAATACTGGATAGAAGGAAACAGCCGTCAGTAAAAGACCATCTAGAGCAACATATCGACAATCACGTAGAGAGCGAGATGGCACAGCAAACTTAAGAATCACGTTACCAATGCATGCGCAACCAAACAGCTACGACCTGTAGAAATCTTTCAACAACTCAATCCATCACAGAAATAAACTGGATACCAGTAGCAGCCGGTTGAACTCAACGATCAACATCCAAAAATAAACAAGAGACAGTCAACATCGAAGGAATGATAACTTTAAGGTGAACTTACCGACCAAAGCTACCTTCCTCCCCCAAATGCAAATTCGACTGTAGTGGGTATTTGTATTGTTCTTAATAATTTTCTTATAAAATGTCATTTTATGAATCATGATTGTTGTGTTTGCTTTTTTAGATTGTTAAGTGCTGAATGTGTTTTATCATCCTATAAAAGTGTCTCTCTGTAGGTCCTGTGCATATTTGTTTGGTCAGTTCAATGCTTTTCGTTTATTTGTATTATATAATTTATACTTCACTTCAAAGTCTCTATGCAGAATTTATTATAACATGATACTAGTGAATGACCCAAAAGCCTATTTCTGTGCATTATTTCAAGATAATGTAGTGTTTTTGTCTAACAAGTCTGACTTTTTTATAATTTTAAAATAATACAAAAATTGTTTCGTTTTAAATCGCTGTTGTTTGTAAATGATAGCTACTTGATGAAGGTTGTTTCTTCTTCTAACTTTGACTTTTTTTCTCAACTTTCAATCCGTCAATTCATTATAAGTTAATATAAGCTTGATTCGATGTTAATATGATTAAAGTTACAACTAAATTTCACTAAATCGTATTGCATAAAAATCACATTTCTTCAAGAAGAAATAAATTATAATCTGCATACAAAAATATCAAATATTGGGGAAACGTGAACACACCAATCAACTGAGTCATCATAGAATTGAAAGTTGTATTCTTTTTAGAATCCTAACTGATTTATTGATTTATTGAAAAATTATTATTGTATTTGTTCTGATTATTATTATTAAGTCTTTCCATTTTTCTGTGGAAAGACTTATTGTATTTCTTCTGATTATTTTTTTTTCCAACCAACTTCTGAAATTTTTGTTTCGCAATATGTCGCTTAGATATTTCTCGTATTGTATCGTATAGTTTATGCGCTTTTAAATTTCACCCTGCTAAGCCTAACCATTTTCTTTGTAAGAGTTATCTCCCTATTCACTGTTTATCAAGTGATTGCATCTTCTTTGTAAAAAAAAATGATATCAACTAAATTTCTTTTACAAATTGTTCGTTACATCCTCAGGAATTTTTGGTTAATTTGGATCGAAGCGAATCGATGAAATTTTATAGGAGTTATCTACCCTTACAAAATAAATTTGTCGGTATGTGTTTTCAACTCATCAACTGTTAACCGTATAAGCCTGGGATATTTTTATTTGAGGCCCCTAGGTACTAACTTAGAAAAGGAGGGCAAGGTCAAAGGTCAAGGTCAAGTTCTCAATTGTGACTTTTGCTTGTTTTTCCATTTCTCCGACGCTTTGAAAGATACACATAAAAAAGCAGGTGCAAAATGTCTGCTTTATTGTAATAAATATATGCTACATTTAGTCTGATACAATTTAATGGCATCTTATAGGAGTTAGTGCCCCTGAAATGTCTAGATATGAGGTTATTTGATTATTACTTCAACTAAGTTCATCATAAAGCTATTTGAACTTGTACAAAGGTTAGGTGACATATGACCTTGAAAAATGACTACCGGAAGTGACCTTGAGAAAACCGGAAGTAGCCTTTTTTGCAATTTTCTCTTATAAAAGTACTCATAATCCATATATTTTATCATATAGAAACATAAACTGATTAGACTAAAAGTGACTTCCAACAAACCGGAAGTGGCCAATTATCTCCCATTCTAAATACAAAAGTATATAGAAACTATATATTTTTGGAATCAGTGTGAAAGAAGCTATCATATGAGACCAGGAAGTGACATTCATTTCACCGCCAGTAGCTTATTATCTCCCTTATTTCACTCAAAAGTATAATTAAACCTGTCCATTATTTATCGCATCAGTATGAAGAAACTATCTTCTTATCAAACTTTCTTTGATTTGGAAAGACTTTCAATTGTTCTCTGAACAATTGGTTTTTAATTATTATTAATATTTTTATTTTTTTTCTTCCGCCAAAAATTGTTTGTTTCGCAATATGTCGCTTAGATATTTCTCATATTGTATCGTATAGTTTATGTGCTTTTAAATTTCACCCTGATAAGCCGAACCATTTACTTTGTAAGAGTTATCTCCCTATTCACTGTTTATTATCTGTGTGCATTTACAAATTGTTCGCTACATCCTCAGGAATTTTGGGCAATTTGGATCGAATAGTTTTCAAAGGTACCAGGATTATAATTTAGTACGCCAGACGCGCGTTCGTCTACATAAGACTCGTCAGTGACGCTCATATCAAAATAGTTATAAAAGGAAAACAAGTACAAAGTTTGAAGAGCATTGAGGATCCAAAATTCTAAAAATTGTGCCAAATACAGCTAAGGTAATCTATGCCTGGGATAAATAAATCCTTAGTTTTTCGAAAAATTAAAATTTTTATTAACAGGAAATTTATAAAAATGACCACATAATGATATTCATGTCAACAACGAAGTGCTGAATACTGGGCTGGTGATACCATCGGGTACGAAACGTCGACCAGCAGTGGCATTGACCCAGTGGTGAAAATAGTTATCAAAGGTACCAGGATTATAATTTAGTACGCCAGATGCGCGTTTCGTCTACATAAGACTTATCAGTGACGCTCATATCAAAATATTTATATAAGACAAACAAGTACAAAGTTTGAAGAGCATTGAGGATCCAAAATTCCAAAAAATTGTGCCAAATACAGGTAAGATAATCTATGCCTTGGATAAGAAAACATTAGTTTTTTCGAAAAATTTAAATTTTTGTTAAAGTCATATGAAACCTCAAATTAAAAAAAAATATGCATCTGTTTTTTATAACTAAATGGATAGTTTTCATTATAAAACTTTTGTACATATACTTGTTTCTGAGGAAAATTCTTTAAATGTCCACATTTAGAAGAAGTTTACTTATTTTTAATTGCTTGCTTCCAGGAAGCAATTCGCCGACATATTTTCCGTATGCATAGTGACCTGAGCGTGACCCTCCTCGTAAAAATCCGGTGATCGCAATACGCATGAATATGTCATTAAAATAAACAATTATCTGATTGTACATGTTAAGCACGTGCTCAATACCCATGCTTTTTGTTATTTATTTACTATAAGGTGACAATCGGTAAACTTCGGCTTCAAAACACGGCATTTAATGAGCAGCCATATTTGTTAAATCATAACAGACAGAGAAAAAAAATTGACGATTATACGATATATTTGCGTAAATAATGATAAAATCGTGCACAGAGGACTTAGTTTGTGATATATACATGCATTGGTTCAAGAATTGGAAAAACATTATTTTTCACCACTCACTCGTTTCATATGACTTTAAAATGAAATTTATAAAAATGACCACAAAACAGCAAGCTAGAATTACTTCTATCAATACAAAAACAGCCTTATATATAATATATATAGGCATAATGAAGTTTGATCATTATATTGAAGAAGATCACATAAAAAAGAGAGTTTCAATGACCAAAGTTCATTTTAGTAAAGCAATTAGTCTTTTGTTTTAAAGCTCATTCAAATTTTTCGTATATGTAAGAGAATGATAATCCCTTTCTTCGTGGTTAAGTACGAGCGATAGCGAGTACTTATCATGAAGAAAGGGATTATCATTCTCTAACAAGTTTAGAATATTGTAAAAGAGGGACGAAAGATACCAGAGGGACAGTCAAACTCATAAATAGAAAATAAACTGACAACGATTTAGTTTTAGTTCGTGGTTAAGTGGTTAAGACCGATGGCTACAGTGCTGAAGGTCCCGAGTTCGATTCTCACTCGGGGTGTTAAAATTATCAGTACATCAGAAGGGTAATTTTCACCCTCTCACACACATCTCTGGTACCAAGACCGGAATTTAAACTATAATGGGTACTTTGGGTCCTCGATTGGTTAAAGTTGTCCCCTGGGCCAACTGGAGATCAATCTTCTGATATCTCTCTGGTTTGTCATTTTCCACCCAGTGGCCCGGTGGTTCTCTCCGAGTACTTCGGCTTCCTCCACCATAATAACAGACTTCCCGGTGTCCTAGCACTTCCTTTGTGTTGGGTGGGGATTGAATTGTCCTTATTTATACGTTAGTGACACATCTCCATTAATCCCGGCAGGGAGTGTACGTGGATGCCACGCAGCTTTCGAGGGGTTCTTCGGATATCGGAAGCATTTACCAGTACATACATACATACATACGAGGCAATGGCTAAAAATGAAAAAGACAAACAGACAAACAATAGCACACATGACACAACATAGAAAACTAAAGAATAAGCAATACGAACCCCACAAAAAACTAGGGGTGATCTCAGGTGCTCCGGAAGGGTAAGCAGATCCTGCTCCACATGTGGTACCCTGCGTGTTGCTTATGTGATAACAAATCCGGTAAATAGTCTAATTCGGTAGGTCATATTCATGAAAGGGAAGGGGATTGTAGTTACGACGTAAGGAACATATCCGATATCATTTGTGAAACGGTCAACCATCTCGTGATGGCGTCCGTAAAATTTATGAAGGGATGATTTCAACTTCACCATTTAATAGCTTCCTTGTGAGCAGCAACCCTCTATCAAGAAAATCATGATAGGAAATGCAAGCAGGGGAATATCGTATCAATTGGGAGATATATACGCCATATGCAGGTGCTGCTTGAATGTTGCTACTTAGAAATGGAAAGTTTACAATTGGAAAGCTGAAATCATCTCTTTTGTCGTAAAGTTGTGTTTTCAACCGACCCTCATTGTCAATTTTTAGATGTAAGTCAAGATATGAGGCCGACTTAACTGTATCTGTAGTATCATTTATCTCTAGTTCGATGGGATAGATGAGTTCAACATAGTCACCAAAATTTGAATTATTTAGTGAAAGAACATCATCTTTATAGCGGAAAGTAGAGTTAAAGAATATTGCTAACATCTTATCTTTATTCCTAAGAAGTTCCTGTGTGAAGTCAGCCATCATAATAATAAAGAAACAAGTCGGCAAGAAGAGGGGCACAATTCGTTTCCATTGGAATGCCGATAGTCCTCCAAACGTAACAAATATGTTGTCAATCAAGAAATCAAGCATCTTGATTATGTCAGTTTCAGAGAATTTTTTTTTTAATCAGAGTGATCCTTTACAAAGTAGGATTTATCCCTCCCTAAGACAAGATACTTGTATCTTCGCTAGCCATTCTTTTTTATGAAACAAAGAAATACCAACTCTTTCAATTTTGTCTTTTAGTTTGGAATGTGGAATACTTGTGTAATTGTAGAAAAGTCAAATGTTTTAATACTATTACACGATGAAAGAGAGTTATATTGTATGTACTCTAAAAGATCTTTGGAATGTTTAAGTATCCACATCTGATTCACGCCACCTCTAGAATAGGCAGTTTCACAATAACTTTGAAGCCTGTCTTTGATTGCTGATAAAATAGATGTTAATAATTTAGAAAGAGGTTTCGTGGAGCACATTCATTCTTCACAAGTAAGAGACACCAAATTCTACAATGTCATTGGTCGAGAGCACTTTGCTATATTCTAATTAAAGTTAGAATATATCAAAGTGCTCTCGACCAATGAAATTGTAGGATTTGATGTCTCTTAATTATAAAGAATGATTATAAATCATGTTCTTAGTAAGGGATTATCCTATTATGTGGGTCTATTTAATATTTACAGTTAAAAAAAAAAGAGTTTGTATAAATGAGTTACAACTGCCCCAAAGCACATTTATGTGATTGAAAAGATTTATCACAGTGATTGAAACTGACTGAATGTTGAATTGTGTAACAAACCAACAAATCTAAATTTGGAGTTTACTTGTGCTGTAAAATTTGTAACTTTAATGGTAATTGTGGAAATATTAATAACTTCAAATTACCACAAAATTAAAGTTTTGAAATAAGAAAATCATCTAAATCTTTATCTTTACTACACTATAATTATGCAACAGAAATTTGATTTAAGATTTCAATATATCTAAAACTTACATTTAATAATAATCAATCTCTGATATAACGAAAGAGTATTTGATTTCAGAAGTAGGAACCAAAATATTGGCTGTCGTGTAAAATAAAATCATAAGTAACTCAAATGCATTTATTCATCTGAATTGTAACTAAAAAAGGATAATTCCTCGCTACAATATTACATCATTAATATTCATACTAAAAATTAGAAAACATACAATTCCTACGCTTTTTTTGTAGTTTTGTGTCACCTTATACCTATAAAACACTTTTTTTTAATAGTTACCAAATTTTAAAAAAAGTCCTTACGTCACTTAAACCAACCCATTAATGAAATGCTGGAAAATTAAGTCATGTACTTATTATAAACATTTAGCTCCGGTGCACCTGAGATCACCCCCAGTTTTTGGTGGGGTTCGTGTTGCAGAGTCTTTAGTTTTCTATGAATAGTCTTCTGTACTATTATTTGCCTGTTTGTCTTTTTTTTCATTTTTAGCTATGGCGTTGTCATTATTTTCTATCTATGAGTTTGACTCTGGTATCTTTCGTCCCTCTTTTACACTGCCAATGAATCTTATTTTTGAATACAACTTGAACCAATCAAGAGACCATTTGAGCCATGAACACTTTAAAATATTCTATGTTTGAAAGAGAATGATAATCCCTTACATATTATTATTTTCACAAGTCGACATCTTGGGTTTCGTACTACTGCGAAGACGGATCAATTTCTTGAATAATTTGTTTTTCCAAGAACGTGATATAATGGTTTTATGATAATTATTTAATTTTATTTGGGGTGACTTAAAGGTCCATTGGGCCGGGTGTATTAATATTTATCATTTTTATACTATATGTTTATAAACTGTACATATTTACACATGTCACTAAAATAAATAATTTACTTACAATTTTACTTACTTGTTAGGAAAACTCGTTGTATTTCATCAATTATGAAATAATGCTAACCATGTGATTGAAAAGGCAAATATTTCCTTATTAGATGCTCTTAACTTAAATGACACCTTTTTAACGTGCATTGTCATACGCGCGTGGTCTATAATATACACATACGGCCATGACCATACGCATATTGCCATGAACATACGCGTATGGTCCAAATGAACATATACAGAGAGAACAACGTATGGCTTAAAATGAATCCATGCTTTCCCCAAACAAGAGGGATTTTGTTAAAAAAAAAAAGGCAGCAGTATAGTACACCGGTGTTCAAATCCGAGTCACAAACCAAACCAAAAGGAACAACAGGAAAAACTGAAGTGCAACAAAAAAAATAACATACATAGAAACGAACTATTTGATAATAACTGCCATATTCTTTCTTGACTTGGTACAGAGTAAATTCACAAAAATACCTAAAATTTAAAAAGGAAAGTCACTAATCAAATGGCAATATCAAAAGCTCAAACACATCAATTGTATATTGAAGACAGAAAAAACGTACAATGACCCTATATGTTCTCACAGTATATTCTAAAAGCTATCTTCTCGTGTGTTTTCTTTAACAATTCTATCATTTAGTTTAGCTTCTTATCACATAAAATGATGTTTTGTCCCATACAAAATGTGTCATTTGGTCACAACCTGTAGCTTAAGAAAATGCTCGATGACCCATTATTTTTAATTATATTTATGAACATACACAAAATATATTACGTTTTGGCAAAATATGAACAAATTCTAAAAGTTTTATATTATAGCCCAATACATTTAACACCTTAAGTGCTATGAAACGTGTTTATGTTATAAAAAATCTGCATGTCGAATAGTTTTTTCAAAAGTTTTCTAAAAACCTACAGAACAGACACAATTTTAAACGATTAAATGACTTTATTTTTTAGAATTATTCGTGACTTTGATTCTATGTACAGCTAAATATTATGTTTATCATATTAGTACGTAATTTGTGCTTTATTTCCGGAACTTCTGCACTTTTTAATTGGATGAATACCAAGTTCATGGATATACATCATCTTATGTATCACCAACTTTAAAAATAGAATTAATTACCAATACTGCAAATAAATGGACCAAAAAGGTAAAAAACAGTGGCGGATCCAGAACTTTCCATAAGGGGGGACCCGCTGACTGACCTGAGGGGGGCGCGCCAGTGATTCCCTATCAACCAAATTTTTCCAACGAAAAGGGGGGCGGGAAACCTAGGCCCCCCCCCCCCCCGAACCGCCTATTAAGAATAGAGAACAATAAGCCCCAAAAAATATAAAGACTAGAGAAAGATGGGGTGCTATAATATTAGCAATAGAGACCAATGGACAAAAAATCAAAAGAATATAAAGAAGAATGACCTAAACTATTATAGAATCATACAAAAATGAAAGACCATGCACCTTTCAGAGCCTCATAAAAGATCGTAAAATCGAACTCATAGCATATCATTTTATTTATCTCCCCTGAAGTACTATAATTACGACATAAGTGTATATAGTTGTTCAAAAATTTGTTTGTCACAATTATTGCAAAAAGACGTACATTTCTCTACTAGCAAATACTGCCAATACACCCTTGCTATTATTTGATTCAGATACAGTTTAAATCACATTTGTACCCATCTAAAGGTAAAATTTCTTGAGAACATACACGAGTTAAAACCAAAATTTTTAGTTATTATATTTTTAAATGTTCTTAACAAACCATTGAAATTACAGCCAGAAAAGGTCATTTTTAATTGTTAACACTTTAATACAGATGAAACGGAGAATTAAAAAACATAAAAATGTTATCTTCAGACTGGCTTAAACAATCTGCAAACATATTTTTTTGAATCTCGGGGCTTTTTATGGATTTTTCTCATCATGTTTTCTTTTTTTTTTTTAATTCTATCATTTAGTTTAGCTTCTAATCACATAAAATGATGTTTAGTCCCATACAAAATTTGTCATTTTGTCACAACCTGTAGCTTGAGAAAATGCTCGATGACCCATTATTTTTATTTATATTTATGAACATACACAAAATATATTACGTTTTGGCAAAGTATGAACAAATTCTATAATTTTTATATTATAGCCCAATACATTTAACACCTTAAGTGCTATGAAACGTGTTTATGTTATAAAAAATCTGCATGTCGAATAGTTTTTTTCAAAAGTTTTCTAAAAACCTACAGAACAGACACAATTTTAAACGATTAAATGACTTTATTTCTTAGAATTATTCGTGACTTTGATTCTATGTACATCTCAATATTATGTTTATCATATTAGTACGTAATTTGTGCTTTATTTCCGGAACTTCTGCACTTTTTAATTGGATGAATACCAAGTTCATGGATATACATCATCCTATGTAACACCAACTTTAAAAATAGAATTAAATACCAATACTGCAAATAAATGGACCAAAAAGGTAAAAAACAGTGGCGGATCCAGAACTTTCCATAAGGGGGAAAACCTAGCCCCCCCCGAACCGCCTATTAAGAATAGAGAACAATAAGCCCCAAAAAATATAAAGACTAGAGAAAGATGGGGTGCTATAATATTAGCAATAGAGACCAATGAACAAAAAATAAAAAGAATATAAAGAAGAATGACCTAAACTATTATAGAATCATACAAAAATGAAAGACCATGCCTCATAAAAGATCGTAAAATCGAACTCATAGCATATCATTTTATTTATCTCCCCTGAAGTACTATAATTGCGACATAAGTGTATATAGTTGTTCAAAAATTTGTTTGTCACAATTATTGCAAAAAGACGTACATTTCTCTACTAGCAAATACTGCCAATACACCCTTGCAATTTTTTGATTCAGATACAGTTTAAATCACATTTGTACCCATCTAAAGGTAAAATTTCTTGAGAACATACACGAGTTAAAACCAAAATTTTTAGTTATTATATTTTTAAATGTTCTTAACAAACCATTGAAATTACAGCCAGAAAAGGTCATTTTTAATTGTTAACACTTTAATGAAACGGAGAATTAAAAAACATAAAAATGTTATCTTCAGACTGGCTTAAACAATCTGCAAACATATTTTTTGAATGTCGGGGCTTTTTATGGATTTTTCTCATCATGTTTTCTTTTTTTTTTGAATGTCGTACGGTTGCCTTTAATTGCTTACATCCACTTCATTTATATGGGGACGGAGTCCCCAATAACAGTAGAAAATTCAATAAAAAAAAAATACGGGAAAATTTCCCGAATTTTTCATTGTACTAATGAACTCAAAATCGTTCAAATTTTTTTTGTCGTGTTTTGAAATCCCGGACCTGCGCAGAAATGTACAATGTACTTCCCTTTTCCGGTCTCGTTTGTATGAAACTTTGAGTAAAATATATATTTATCAGTCTAGTATAAAATAGGAAGGAACGCGCAATACCAATTTCATTTTTAATAATTCCTTGATATGAAAAAACGTTAACGGATGATAGCGTTTCTTTGTTTACATTGCATATGATGTCATAATTTAAATAACGTCACAACTAAATCCCTAACGACAGAACTAAAATCGGAAACGTTACGGTATTTCCGTTTCTTTTTTTTTAAACAAATATTTAAGTTGCAAAAATATAATTCATACAGACTTCGAACCATTTACAGGTAATGCCTGCCTCATATTATGGGGACGAAGTCCCCAATAACAGTAGAAAATTCAATAAAAAAAAAAAATTCGGGAAAATTTCCCGAATTTTTCATTGTACTAATGAACTCAAAATCGTTCAATTTTTTTTATGTCATGTTTTGAAATCCCGGACCTGCGCAGAAATGTACAATATACTTCCTTTTTCCGGTCTCGTTTGTATGGAACTTTGAGTAAAATATATATTTATCAGTCTAGTATAAAATAGGAAGGAACGTGTAATACCAATTTTATTTTTAATAATTCCTTGATATGAAAAAACGTTACCTAATGATAGCGTTTCTTTGTTTACATTGCATATGACGTCATAATTTAAATAACGTCACAACTAAAATCCCTAACAACAGAACCAAAATCGGAAACGTTACGGTATTTCCGTTTCTTTTTTTTTTGACAAATAATTAAGTTACAAAAAAATAATTCATACAGACTTCGTCCCCATTTACAGGTAATGCCTGCCTCATATTATTTGGTGGATACTTGTCTCATTAGTAGCAATAATACCACATCTCCTTATTTTTATATAAATTTCCCCCTTAATAATAGCTAGAAGAAAACACACACACAAATTCTATTATTTCAGAGTTGTTGTATGACCATGTTTTGGTGATACAGTACACAATATCATTATTCTAACCATGTTTTGGTGACACAATACACAATATCATTATTCTAACCATGTTTTGGTGACACAGTACACAATATCATTATTCTAACCATGTTTTGGTGACACAGTACACAATCTGTCTCGTGATGTTGGTTTTATTCGATTTTTTTCTTGTTCAATTATTAATAAGTGGACGATAATTTCATTATATATTTCTTTATTCTCACAAACTAAATTACAAAGGTATAGAGATAATTATCCATATTTCAATACAATTATGTACACGATATAAGACGATGAGGTATGCGTGCCAATAAGACAACTCTCCAATGGAATCCAAGTTATATATATTTTGTAAAAGTAAACCATTATAGGTCAAAGTACGGTGTTCAACATGAAGCCTTGGCTCACACCAAACAGCAAGCTATAAAAGTTCCCAAAAATGACCAATTCAAACAGGAAATACAACAGTCTGATCTATGCAAAAAAAAACAAGATACGAGAAACACTTATGAACCACATCAACAAAAGGCAACCACAAAAGTGTGTATATAGCAGGATATGATTACCCAATTGGCTCGTTCCATTCAGCGGTCATGTCATTCCCTCAGTTTGTATACAACTGTCAAAATTAAGCCGGGACGTATATGGTATACACAAATGTCTGGCGTCCGGCTGTCGTCTGTCTGTCTGTCCGTCTGTCCGGTGGAAACATGTCGCACCGTGACTTGAGAACAACTTATCCAAATTTCATGAAACTTAACATAGTTGTTTCTTATGATGGTTTTTTTCGCATGTCTCGCTATATATAAAAAACGATTTATTAGTATTGCTTAAAACGTTACACACTTCTTATTTATATTAAAAGATCTGTATACTTTTTGATGATGATTCAAATTTTTATTTTAGTATTATTGAGTTTTTTAATTTGTTTAAAAAAAAGGAGGGGTCACACGTTGCGCCGTATCCGACAAACAGTTTATGATTATTGCTAAAAACTTTACACACTTCTTAGTTATATTAATCTAAAGATCTGTACACTTTTTGGTGATGGTTCAAAATGTAATGTTAGAGTTATTGAGTTTTTTGTTAAAAAAAAAAGGGGGGGGTCACATGTCGCGCCGTATCTCAGAAACTATTTATGATTATTGCATAAAACTTCACACACAAGACGACGGGTGTATCATGTGCTTTTGTCTCTGTTTATTATTGCAATGATTTTGTCTCTTAATCGATCTACGTGATATGAACAACGGTAAGTAGGAGTCAGATCTCTCCTATTATATGCGTAATAAATACTGAGATCGCAATGATATATGCTATAATGCTGTGACGATTCCTATGAAATCTGTATGTAATGCAACATCAGAATTGTTTTAATCCTTTACCAATAGATGTATATGTTAATATGAGTGAAATAATATCGGAAAGGGGGGGGGGGGGGGGATATACAATACAGTCTTGCAGATTGTGTGATTATATTTTTCGTTTCGATCTACTAGAATAGTGTAAAACGAATTTATTAACATGTAACATGTTTTAGTGGATACTGAAAGAACAGCTGAATGACGTTCTAAAGTACAAGAAAGGTAACCCAATTACATATCAGTAACGCTAGAACTATGAACAAACAATATTTTGGAATAAATAAATGACTAAATTACTATAATTTAAGTAGCTTAACAGGCTAATACATTCACATGTGGAATTTTTGAATGCTTACTATCATTTATGTACCACAAAGCAGGCCGATGATGTAGAATACAGATACTATATGTATCTTTTGAACACTCGGAATGATGACAAACAGAAAAACAAGACACGTACAGCATAGAAAAATTTTAAAGACTAAGCAACACGAACCCCACCTATAACTGGGGATGACTGATATCAGGTGCTCCGGAAGGGTAAACAGATCCTACTTCGCATGTGGCATCCGTCGTGTTGTTCATGTGATTACAAAGCCGGTAAATTGTCTAATTCGGTAGGCCATATCAGTGAAAAGGAAATGGGATTGTATTTACGACATTATGAACATATCTGATATCAACTGTGAAACGGATATTCCGGTCAACTAATAACTCGTGATGGCGTCCGTAAAATTTACGAATGAGTGATGAAAATGTATTTACATGTTCACGGTAAGTAACATCTTACAACACCGGATAGAGATACGTTAAAAGATACTAAAGAACACAATAAAGCTACTAGAGGCAACAAGCAAAACGCAAATAATATAAAAAATACTATGCTTACCTCACACGTGATGTAGCGAGCAGTGGTTGATATAGTTACATCAATTATTTCCTAGAACGGTCATTGGTTGATATAGTAACATCAGTAACAAATCTGATATTGGTTACATAGAGTTAAATCATTTACAACACACAACTATCATTGGTTAAGTAACATCTGCTTCAACACTCACCTCATTAATAAATAAAAATTCGGAATCACAACTGCAGTTTCCATGACAAAATTGTGTCGTCATATTTATTTATCTATCTAAAAGTATTGGTCAATTCATAATTAGCACGTTTCATGCAAATACAGGTAAAACTCCAATACATGTAACATAATGAGACGACCGTATCTGATATAAACTAATTACTAGGTACATGTATTAGCATACAAATCATACAGGCAAAACCATAACAATAAGATGACGTTCGGTTTATCGAGAAAAAAGATCGTGAAAGAATACATAACGGTAGTCCAGTATTACAATTGGATCGTGAAAGCTCTTGTATCTGATCGTGAATTCAATCTTATCGAGAAGACGCAAGGTCAATTAATAATCTAATATAATGAATAATACGGACAAATTTACAAAAAAAAATAAAACTGTCTGTCAAAATGGTTCAACATAATATAATCAGTATCTGAGAAAAATCAAGGTTTAAAAATAAAACCGTTATTACAAAACTATAAAAGGCAGATTGCTCATCGACATTTCAATGACATAAAATATGTAAAACAGGAAGATTTTTTTCATAATTTGAATGACGAAACAACTTTTCTTTGTTAAATGTCATTCCATTTCAGTGATTCAAATGGATCTTACAATTATTTTTGTAAGTATAATCAGAAATTTGGCACAAAAATGGAATTATTTACAAAAACTGATTTTTTGATCGTGAAAGATCGTGTACCGCTTTTTGAAGATCGTGAAAAGGATTGTGAAAGACCTAAATTAAATGCTACGATAACGTTCAACTTATCATCTAATCATATGGTAATTTATATTTTTAAATGGAATAGCAAATATTGGATTTGTATGACTCATTCCGGTTCTCTTTTGTTGGAGCCTTATAGCAATATCAGTCCTATTTTCAGTCCTTCATTTTTTTTTTATTTCTTATAGAAATTTAGGATTGAGAATAGAACCTGATTTGTCTAAATTAAATTACACTTCAAGCTGGGCATCGTCAACAATCGATTGCGAGGTACGATGATTGGTAATTTTCCCCACTAAGTTGGTACAATGACGTATATATAGCTATAATTGAGAACAGACTGATCAAGCAATCGAGTATAAATAATGGTATATTGGTATATTTTTATGATACTCCTTATTATTGGAGGTAACATCTCTTACACAAAAAAAGCAAAAAGCTCATGCAGGTCCTTTTATCTTGGATTATCAATACACGTGTTTAAGTTAATTTGATACCTTTGAAGGAAAAGTGTTAAATTAAACAAAAAAGTGAGAGAAAAAAATTAAGCATTAATGCCCATTTTTATTAAAATAACTGCACGCTTCAACTAGCTGCAGGTATATCAATTTGTAAAAGAAATATAATTATTGTTTTCTGATTATTAAGTCTGATCCGGCGCGTGACGTTAGCGCTTTTTGACAGGGCATCTATACTTTTTAAATAGATATTTGCGCTTAAATGCAAAGGACATTGGCACTTTTAAAAAAGGACATTTGTGGTTTTTCAAACGGACATTTGCACTTCCTCAACGTAACAAATATAAATTAGTTAAAATATAAAAAAAACTCACAAAAAACACAAAACATTTATACATTTATACACAGCTAAAAGTATCAACCTTTTCTAATCATACTTTTGTCAGTTGTAAACGACACCACTCCATGAGAGTTGATGGAAGTGAAATCCTTATAACAACCATGACTCTTTCTAAAATTCAACAGGTGTAACAGCGGGTGGTTTACAAATCAAATTTCGGTCTTCATAAATTGAAACTACCTTAGATAAACTATGATGGTACAGTTCCTCGGACTATTAATGCAACAAAATAACCACAAGAGGAACATATTGGTAATTTCCAATTTTGACCACGAGTAATTAAGGGAGCTAATTAAAGAATTTCGGTCAAAATTTAATTGTACCATCCATAAAAGTTTCGTTTTCTCTATCGTTTACAGTGAAACCGGTGCATTGCACTTGCGCACATTACCATTACATTTTGCGAGAAAAAAAATTAGCATGTTTGCGCACAGCTTTTTATTACATTTGCGCGCATTCTTTCAGAGGTTAACTCTGGTAAATAAGGTAGATTATAATTATTTATTAATTTAAATAATACTAGAACACACCCGCGAAATCGCGGGCATATATAGCTTGTAAACTGTTGTAGAATGAATTTTTGTAAACGATATGATGTCTGGAGAATTTCATATAAGATATTAAAAGCCCTCCGTCCTTTTTTCAAAAGTCCGTTATTTGTTCCCTTTCTGTTTAATTCAATTATTTTCGTGTTTCTGGCCTTATACCACAATTATTCCTCCCCTTTGCTACAATGCATTTTTTGGTAAAAGTCAAATTAAATTAAAAATTTGCACCGCTTCAAACATGAAATAAATGAAACTGCTTATAGACCATTATTATTGTATTAAAATATGCTTCTAGGACAATTTATCAGTGCTTCTCCTTTTGAGAGCCATATCAACATGCCAATGGTAGGATTTGAATCTTGCATACATGACTAAGGCTAATTTGAGGGGTGGTCGGAGGGGCCCTGATCCCAAGATCCCGGGCTTAAAAACATGAAACCCCGCGGTGCGTATTTTAACGAAATTCATATCCCGGCATCCGGAAATTCGGAAAAATATTCCCGGATCCCGTAAGGATCAATCCCGAAATCCCGATCCCGATGTCCCGAAAAAGTCCCGCCTCCCTCTAATCTCTACCCTATTTTCATTTTGGCCAAATTACTACTTTCACTTTCAACAATAATTTTGTATGCCCCATTTATGGGCATTATGTTTTCTAGTCTGTGCGTCCGTTCGTTCGTTCGTCCGTCCGTCCGGCTGTCCCTTTTCAGGTTAAAGTTTTGTCGAAGTAGTTTTTGATGAAGTTGAAGTCCAATCAACTCGAAACTTAGTAAATATGTTTCCTATGATATGATCTTTCACGGTCCACTGAACATAGAAAATGATAGTGCCGATGTTGCATCCGTATACTATGAACACATTCTTGTGTCACACATGTTTAACTTAGGCAGCAACCATTTGATTTTCGGGGGGGGGGGGGGGGGGGGTATGGATATTTTTTGGAAAAAAACGTTTGTTTCTAGTTTTTGGAGAAAAAAATAATCTGTTTTTGACCCTGAGAAAAAAATTGTTTTGTCCGAAAAAAAAATTCCATAGCTGTCCCCCGCCCCCCCCCCCCCCCCCCCAGAAAATCAAATGGTTGCTGCCCCTTATTCAATATATAATTAAGCAACTGGTATGACCCCTTAGATAATAAATATCTAAAAGAAAACAGTAGACAAAATACAGAGAGTCTCTAAATACTATAGTAGTATAATCGCAGTTTACATGTGGATAAACGCGAAAAATAATTGTCTCTAAAGAGGTATAATAGTTGTGTTTCTTGCGACCTTAAAACCATGATATGGAGAACGCTCTGATTGGCTTATTTATTTTTCATTTTTGTAATCTGTATGTACGATTGGTTGTTTTTGTGTATGTTCTTAAAGTCTTTTCCATGACTAAAAGTCAGTCTGATGACGGAAACCGTCAATATCCGGAAACCTATTTTGTCGTTTTTCTCCCAAAATAACTCAATCTGAATAATCATAAGAATGAATGACAAATGCGACTATACATGTTACCTATAGAACACAGAGTTATGGTGATTAATTTATTGTGGAAGGAAGAGAAGCGATACACAAAATAAGGTCTTCTCGTTTAATAGTATAGATTATGAAGTGCCTGTCATAGATAAATCCATGCAAAGTCATCCAGAACCAAGGTTACACGATCTTCTTCATATTCTGTTACAAGGAATGTTTAGTCATGTAATGATTTCAGAAGGAAAAAAAAACAAAAAGTTCAAGGATTTACATTATGAAGGCAGGGCTGTTACTAAAAATAGAAATAGATAAAAGGTTAAAAATACGCTATGTTTGATAAAATAGGTCTCTTATATCCATTAAATGAACATTTTGTAGGCATTCTAGTACGATTTTATCAAAATTATGAACCAATATGGTACTTATGATTCAGAGATGGGTCCGATTACTTTCAATGTAATTGATTAAATTACAATTACTTTGTCATTTGTACGATTAAATTAAATCAATGATTACATCATTTCTGTAAGTATCCGATTAAATTAATGATTACATTTGCAAAGTAATCATGATTACATCTGATTACAATGAATTAAAAAAACATTTTGAATGAGGTTAATGAATTATAACTTAAAATTTCATCTATTTAATAAATCTCAAAAGTTCACTACATACACTGACATATATACACGAAAATTGTGTCACTGGTCATATTGGTTATGACTAATTACACTTTATCATCATTGATCTCTGAATTATGTCGACTTAAATTAAATAAAGGTTTATAAAGAGTTAGCTGTTTGTTTACTTTCCTCTTCCAGACTTTATATGTATTTCAAGATGAGTTTATGGAAGTTAAAATATAGATGAAATAAAGCTACCAAGTCAAAATTTTAATATGATTATTTAGTCAAATTGTAAACAAATTATGAGTACTAAAAATCATTGCATTTTTCATGTCCAGTCCAAATACATACTAACATCTATTATAGATGTATAGATATATAGGTGAAAGACCAGAAGAAAGACTTTGCAAATTTTGCACTGCAGACGTGTCAGAAACTGAAACTCATTTTTTACTAGACTGTACATTCTATTCTGATATACGAGAACATGTTTTTGGTGAACTTTTGTTAACGACTTCCTTTGTTTCTATGAACATTAATGAAAAACTTATTTTTTTAAATATTAGCCATACTCGAAAACTAGCCAAATACATTGTACAGGCATATTCTAATAGACGAAATTTTGTTTACAAATAGCTTAATATCTATATATTTTTATTTTAAAATTAATTAAAGGTTAACTTTCGTCAACAAAAAGATAATTTCATGAATTATAATTTGTTATTTTGAAGAACGTGATATATTGTTTTAAAATTACTTAATTTCATTTGAGGTGACTTACAGGTCCATTGGGCCGGGTGTATTAATATTTATCATATATTGTATATTTATAATCTGTACATATTTACACATGTCACTATAATAAATAATTTACTTACTTACTTACTTACTTACTTACTTACTCTATTTATTTTAAACAACATTTTAATTTGGTTTGTGCTAATTAGATAAATTTCCAAATGTATAATTATCTTTTATCATATATATTGCCCTACAGCTATACACAATAGAGTTGATAATTGCAATAAAAACAAACCTTAATTGATCTCCTACCTGTCAATTCAAAGTTGACAAAAATCACAATATTTACAAAAGATTATAATTCAGGGTTAATGAAAAATATCACTTGAATATAACAATAACTATCAAATGTATTTATGTACATCTTTAAATTGTGAATATATGTACAATATCTTGTATTAGGGTCAGAGACATATATGTTTCTGCTAAGGCTAATGATGACTTTTCAACACTGCGAGAGCTTAGTTTTTACTGAATTATACAAATCAATTAACATGCTTAAAGAAGACAAAACTATTTCAACATGTTAAATAATCATTTAATTTGAATACCTACAAGGTTAATTTATCAAACACAGTTTTAGATTTTTTGCATTGTAATCAGAATGTAATCAAAAAGTAATCAGGATTACAGGGTATTTTGAAAAGTAATTGATTAAATTAAATTACATGTAATCAGATTTAGGGCTGATTAATGATTACAATGATTACTTGAAAAATTGTAATCAATAACAGCTGATTAATGATTACAATTACAATTACCCCAACTCTGTTATGATTATGCTATTGTTGACCTCTCAAATTTACTTAAAGTTAAAGTGCAGAAAGGTCACCAAAAGGTCAAATTTAAAAAAAAAATGCAAAAATTCAGTATTTCAAAGTTTTCCCAGGAATAGCGAGGATATTTATTTCAAATTTTGTCTTTTAACTATTTTTTTTAGCTTTATTTACAAAATATGAAGAAGAAAAAAATGTCTCCATGAATTTTATTCATCTTTCAACGTGCAGACAGATGTACTTCTATGTTAAATCTTGCATGCCCATTATTTTGTATCAATTCGCGTTGTTTTCCTTTTTTGTTCCTCTTAATTATGTCCCAGTCACACTAAACCACGATCGCACCACGTTCACCGCGATCAAAAATAAATTCAGATCGTAGTGAGGTCGCGGTATGAGCGGCATGAAAATGTAGATTTTCGTTGTTTTCACGATGCTACTTCGTCCTCATTACGCTTCTTCAACGAGCCCGATACGATTATACCCCGTTCTACATGTTCTAACCATGTTCATTCTGCGACCTCACTACGATTATCACGATCTTACTACGCTCATCACGTTCTCACAGCGACCATACCACGATTTATCCGATTATAACATGATCTTACCACGCTTCTTCTGCGATTATATTACGCTCTTACCACGATCATTCTACGATCTTACCACGTTCATACCGCGATCCAACTACGCTATTAGCAATATGTTCCATATAAATACTGTTCCATTCCTTCCAATTGTCATTAATACGTAAAATTATTGAAAACCACACGAGCATGCCACCAACATCTACAAGGAGTAGTGGGCGTGGTGGTAGGGGTAGTGGTGGAGTCAAAGGGGCCTCTCATACGAACCATGATCCAATAGAGATGTCGGATCAACCAATCGAGACCTGAATCACAACGTATTGCTGATCCATCATTCAAGATCAAATGACGATATTGTATTGAACATTAGTGGGAATGATACAGATGTGTCAAGAATGATTGAATGAGCTGTTGAAAATTAGAGACATAAGGTCCAAATTACATAACAGACAAACAAAACATGGATAGCTGTTATATAGTTTAAGTGAAAATGACTATGAGCATGGCTAGAACTGGAAACGTTCGTAGTATGAACGTAGTCAGGTCGTAAGACGAGCATTGCGGATGAGGACGGCATGAGCGTGCTAAAACCGTACTATGGTCTTGAACAGCGTAGTATATACGTGGTATAGTCGTAGTAGTAGTATATGCGTGGTATAGTCGTAGTAGTAGAAGCGTTGTTGGGTCGCGGGGAGAACTTGATGGTCGTATTGAGGTCGTCGTCACATCGCTGTGAGATCGTAGCGCAATCATCTCTCTGATTAGAATCGCGCTTTCGCTACGCTCCCATCACGATGGTACAGCGACCATTGCGATCTTACTACCACCTTACTGCGCTCTCGCTACGCTTCTACTACAACCCGATTTCACCACGATTGTTTTGAACATGTTCAAAGTTGGCCACGATCATCACGATCATAAAGAGGATAAAGACCTCACCATGACCGTAACACGACCTTACTGCGATCTACATTATCGCACTACGATCGTCAAAATTTGCATTTTTTAGAGATCGTAGTGCGATCGTGGCTAAAGCTAGGTTCTCATTGGCAATCATACCACATCTTCTTTTTTTATATTTACAAATTTATATCTATATGACACTACTGGTCTAACGTCAAAGTACTCAAGTGCATCGAGTACACTTATTGCACCTAGTCAACAAAAAATAGCTGCGGAAATCCTACATTTGTCTAACAGTTCAGTTCAGTTCAGTTGCTTGTATATTCCTTCATTAATTGTGGAGCACTACCCAAAAGGTATAGTTTTAGCAACTATGTACACCTTAAAACATAAGGAAACATTTAATTATATACAGATGACTGAATTTGGTTATAATAATCACTAAATAATAAATATCATAATTAATTCATAGGGTTGTCATCATAAAGTTTAAAAAAAATATATTAAATTCATATGTGCTGGGGTGTAAGAAAACGTTAAGTAACAACTGCATATATTTACAAATAAGAATTAAAATGGTCTCGTATTAAACTTACTTATAATTATTAGTTAAGAGTGCTATACATATATCAGGATCTATAATGAAAATGTCATTTTATAAGATTTATGTAAAATGGTTGGGGTTTGGAAAAAATTAAAGCTATAATATATACATAAATTTTCTTCCCAGTTTGATTTACTATATGGAGATCTTATCATTATTTTTGAAATTATAACTGATATCTTGCAATTTTTAAAAAGAGAAGATATATTTTTAAATACTTATAAGTCATAATTTATTTATCCAAATAAAGCTTCAGGACCAGACAATCTAAAACCAAGAATACTAAAAGAACTTGCAACCGAGATAGCCCAAATTCTAACTATCATCTTTACAACATCACTTTAATACTGGGGAGGTACCATCTGACTGGAAGAACGCCAACGTAAGTCCAGTCTTCAAGAAAGGAGAGAGATACAAGGCAGAGAATTATCGACCAATATCTCTGACATGCATCTGCTATAAACTCATGGAACACATAATAACTAGTCATATTATGAAACATGCAGATATCCACAACATTCTTTATCCATTACAACACGGATTTCGTAGCAAAAGATCATGCGAAACCAAGCTGATTGAATTTGTGGATGACATCACAAAAAACATGAGCGCATGAAAGCAAACGGATGTTCTCATTATGGACTTTTCGAAAGCCTTTGATAAGGTTGGTCACAGTCTCCTGATGCATTAGCTGGAACACTATGGTATCCGAGGAAATGTAAATAAGTGGATCACTAGTTTCCTGTCTAATAGAACCCAAGTAGACAGTAGTTGTGGATGGAGAAAGTTCATCTCGTATTGATGTAGAGTCAGGAGTACCCCAAGGCTCAGTACTTGGGCCTTCATTATTCCTGGTCTACATTAACGACATGGCAGATGGAATTAAATCTACAGTCCGACTATTTGCAGAAAACACAATAGCATACCTCACGATATCATCAGACAAAGATGCACATGATTTACAGCTAGATCTGGACAAACTTGGAACATGGGAATCAAAATGGAAAATGTCATTCCACCCTGACAAATGCAATGTACTTACCATCAGCAGGAAAAACAACACAATTGCAACTTCATACAGCCTACATGGTCAAATTATTGAGTCAGTCAGTAGTGCAAAATACCTAGGCTGCACATTTACCATGTTTACATCCGATCTCAGATGGAATGAACATGTGAATAACATTTGAAACAAGGCAAATCATGCCAAGAAATCCTCGCTAAAAATTCCGGTCGACCCCCTACGGCAGTCATTAGTAGCTAAAGATTTGATTTCATTCAAGAAATTAATGTATAACCTTCATGTACGTGTCGCTAAGAACATGGCCATATACCAAATGGTCAAAATTAATCATCCATGTAATTTGCTCTATGGGGTGTTTGCAGAATTTCAACGGAGGCGCGAACAATTGGTTTCCTAAAAAGAAATTTAAATATAGGATCAACTACAGTGAAGGAGAATGCATATAAAACATTGGTACGTCCAATTGTAGAATATGCCAGTCCGGTATGGGATCCATATATCTCAAGACAGAGACTGACAGACTTGAGATGGTACAAAGAAGAGCAGCTCGCTACGTATCCAACAAACATCATAACCACTCCAGCGTTAATCTGATGCTACAACATCTCAAATGGACATCACTTGAACAAAGAAGGAAAGAAGCGAGACTCACAATGCTATTCAAAATAGAAAACAACAAAGTGGCCATATCAAAGGAAGGTCGTCTAATACCACTGAAAAGACTATCACGAAACATGCATGACAAATCCTTCCAAGTACCAGCAGCATCATGTGATTATAGGAAACACTCATTCTTCCGAAGAACCATCCGGGATTGGAACGCTCTTCCCCCTGGGGTCGTATCAGCTCCGTCAGTCGAGGCCTTTAAAGCCTCGATGACAAAGCTGAATTAAATTTCAAAATTTTTGGGGGAGGGGTGGTCTAATATGCGCACCAAACCATGGCAGTATAATCAGTTCGTTAAATGTGGCCATTATCTGACAGAAGCAGAAGCAGAAGCAGAAGTCATAAAATATTAAGATGATATACTATAAGTAAGGAACTATTTTATTTTAAAAAATTTACTTATACTGTACTTGTGATCAAGTTTTTTTTAATCCTTTTTGTGCGCAGCAAGTGCATCTCATAACACATATTTCTAGCCAGAGTTTCAATGTTTTCATAACAAGTTTTCTTTGAGAGAAACAGTTTGTATTTTTTATGATTTGACATTATGCATGTACACGTCTTTAACCATAGGTACATACATTTTTACATACATGTATATGTAAATATACACAAAATGTTCACAGTATATATGTACACTACAGTATCAACAGATGAAGCATTTACTGGAAAATGCGATGTTCACAAAGTCATCTTTTAAGAATGAGCAAATACAATATTTTCCAAGCATCTATTTCCAGAAAAATAAATATTAAGCCTGGACTAATGTCAAATTGTTCTAAATATATGAAGAAAAATGACAAAACATCTTTTATTCGATTTTAATTGGTGTGAATTTAAGCATGGATGCAATTTAGGTACTCTAGATCTTCGTCACAGAATCATTGATCGCTTATGTTGTAGGTCGATTCAAACTAGTTTTGCTACGATTCAATATCTCGAGTTCAATATATCATATCAGGAACATATAGATATACTGTTCCCAGATCATATATATATATTATTTTTACACCTTATACATTATGTATCAGTATTGTTAAAACTTGTGACACTTGAAGAAGGCCATTTGTTGAGCCGAAATATTTGTCAGCACGATTTAATAACAACATTTTCGTATTATAACATCTTATATCAGTACGGTTGTGCAAATCTTTAGACTGATATATATATATCATGTACTGTAGTACGCCGCTAGATTAAAACTGACGTGGAAAGGTAACACATGCCCACCGAAAGCTCTTTTTTTTGAGAGCCCAGGTGGTCGTGTGGTCTAGCGGGACGGCTGCAGTGCAGGCGATTTGGTGTCACGATATCACAGTAGCATGGGTTCGAATCCCGGCGAGGGAAGAACCAAAAATTTGCGAAAGCAAATTTACAGATCTAACATTGTTGGGTTGATGTTTAGACGAGTTGTATATATATATATATATATAGATTCAAAATTTAAACATGTTATTAAAATGGTGACTGGTGTAATATAAAGTAAATAAGGATATGTCTACCAAATAATAATAATAATAAAAAATCAGATTGGAAACTTTTTTGTGGACTTTAAATAAAAAAATGTAGGTGCAAAAATGTCAAAATAAGGTGCAATTTGAGTACCCTAATGTAATCTAGTATCATAAAGAGTTCAATGAGGTTTTACATTTAAACTCTGTAAAATCAATTAAGTACTAATTAAATAGCAAATAACTTATATCTCAATGAAAAGACTTATATGCAAGAAAAATTAAAATCGACTGTCCAATAAGAAATTAAAACAGGACGCAAACCAAAAGAATTTGTATTGGATATGCGCATGTTTATGCCATACCCTCCCCCTATTCACTGATTTGCAAGAACAAAGCATTACTGTCAATATCTTTTATGTTATTAAAAATGTTAACCACAAATTGTCAACATCTGCACTAATCAAGTATTCATTAAAAGATCTGAAAGTCACAGATTGAGAAGGAATCTTTAGATAGAACTATAGAAAAATTTCTAAAAGATTCCAGCGACAACCGATTGAAGATAAAAGAACGACAACTCTAAAATGAAAATTAAATTTTTTAGGTCACTAAAAGATGGCGCTAGTATCGCTTAAATTGTCAACAGAAGACGCCATCTTGGTACGCCGCGCACCTTCAGTTCGGGACCACAGTGGGTTACCCCAAAATTAGAGACATTTTTGATTCTCAATGCTCCGAAAGTGTGTCTAATTTATAAGGGAAATGAGTCAGTATATTCAAGTCGCAGAGGAGGAGGGCGAAGAGCCTATGGAAGTCCCGAGCGAAGACGACGGAACTCTCTTGCTGTCTACCCTGTCAGCTCAGTTTCCTGGTGCCTGTGGTTTAAAATACAGAAATCCCGATACCGGTGCTATGCGAGGCATAAGACTTTCAGACGGGAGATTATATCCACCTGATACGGAATGGGCAAACCGGATTTATGTTGCCGTGTTTCCTAAATGTAAGTGTTTTCAAATATTGTTTACAAACTGGAACCCAGTTGGCCTCCGAACATCAAGCAGACGCTTCGACAAAATCATTTAATTTTTCGAATTTTTCACAGAATTTTGATTAGTTAAGTATGCAGTATGATGCAGTAATCATTATTGTACATAACTGCATAGGTATTTTTGGCTACAGTATCAATTTATATGCTACTTTTAATAAAATATTGAAGGTCGTTGAAAACTTTGTGTTTGACAGCTAAGGGAGATAACCGTATTGTTGACGTTTTGCTTTTAAATATTTCAGTCTATATCTCTGTGGGATTTTTGTTTCTGGTCTATTTATTTATTCAATATTTTGATATGAATACTTCCTGAGCTAACTTAGTATAAAGGTGACTCCAGAATCCCTTATTTTAGTTAAGCTTTAAAATCATAACATGACAACATAACATCATGAACATATTGAAGACACTTAAAAAAGTAATTTAAGAAGTAAAAAGTTACACACTCATGTAAATGTTGAAATATCTGTATTTAATTTAGGTTAAAGGCAGATATTTAGTGTTAACATGTACATGTAGCTGCTTCTTAGAAGTGTACACTTTTACATCATAATTTCTTGACAGTTTATTCATCATTATTTAAACACTGCAAAAGTTGCTTTCAATACACACAAGGTCACTGGTGCATACCATGTATACATTTATATTTTAATAATTTATATTCAGGTATGAAGGTGGATATTAGAGTGGGTCTCATTGGGGTCTAAGCGTGACCCGGGATTGCCGATTTTTTGTAAGCGTGACACGTGAAAGTCAAATAATTGTGGCGTGAAAACGGGAAATTAGGTCTTGCGGGACACGGGAAATGACAAAAAAATGAGAATTGCTTATGTACATAGTGTAAGCGGGATACGGGAATCTGACAAAACAGTAAGCGGGATCCGGGATCGGAACCCCCCAATGAGACCCCCATTAGACTGCAGATTATTATATCAGAAATGTGTCTTGACCATGTTGACTGCCACTAGTTATTATAGATTATATTTTATAATTATTATTATATACTACATGTACAATGTACATAACAAATGTATAATAAATTTTAATACTGTTTTGTGGGTTCGAGATGTTGAATTTTCAGTACATTAGTAGGGTGATTTTTACCCTCCCACACACATCTCTGGTATCCATTCCAGACCGGAGTTTAAACTAGATTGGATACTTGGGGGGGGGGGGCCTCGGTAGGTCAAAGTTGTTCCCAGCTTGACCTGGAGATCAATCTTCTGAAATCTCTTCAGGTTGTCTGTTGCTGCAGAGAAGCCCTGTGGTTCTCTCCAAATACTTCAGCTTCCTCCACCATAATAACAGACTTTTAGGTGACCTACAAGCTCCCTTGGGTGGTGTTGGGGTGGAGATTGTTCTGGTGGTGGGTTAATAATGTAATCTAAAAGGACACATCTCCATTAATCCTTAGGGAGTGTACATGGATCCGCTGTACCCTTGTAGTCATTCAAGGGGTGCGTCTACACTGGCGGAATCTCGAAGTACATATATACATGTACATGTTATTACCAGATAATTAGAGATATGATTATAGTAGAAAAAGATTTAAAGAATATGATACACATGTATATTAACATGATTTATATAAACAACATTTCAGTGTATATGTTTCGAATATGTTACAAAAACAATGTAGCTTATAGTTTTGTCATATTTTAACATGTGTAAGGTGATAAAAGCATTGATCCTCATTTTATTATTATACAAAAGTCTTGTTATTTGTAAAAATCTAATCACTGTTCAAATTTTGCATTTTCCTGAAAAACTAAGATGTCTCCACAGTCTTTACACCTAACCACTGGCCCAGCAGCCTAGGCTTGTTAAGTTGCATTTGGGTCTTTAAAAATGATCTCTGACTACAGGCCAACTAAACCGATATAAAGTTTTAAAAAGATTGAACTTTGAAGTGTTTGACATGACTGAGATCAATGCAGAGACTCAGAGGTTACTGTATTTTTCTGCCATGTCAATTCTCTGTGACATGGCCGGGATTATTATGCTCTATGTACAATGTATGCAAATAGTAACTGCAACACTTTTCATAGATATCTGTAGGGGTAATGTTTCAAGGTAAAATTGCAAGTAAATATTTTCATGTATTTTCAGCTGAAAACAAAAAGAAACCTCATGCAACAGCTGTGGACCAGGAACCAATCAATGCAGACAATGCTGTCATTAACAGGAAGAAAATGTATGACAAAAAGAGATGCAGTGACCTTATTGTCCTAGGATTACCATGGAAAAGTACAGAAGAAGACCTGAGAAAATATTTTTCAAATTTTGGGGAACTGTTAATGGTCCAGGTTTGTACATTAAGTGTTTAAAACTTATATTCAGAACAGAATACTAGTTAGGTTTTCCTGTCAATTATAAACAATTATCTTAATGTATATTACATGTATGATTGCAGCTTTTTGTGTCTAGCAAGTGAATGAATGATGTGATGGAGAACATTTTTTGTTAAATGAATCGTAAATTAAAGGACCAATTGATGACAGCATCGAGAACAAACACAGCTGATCTCAAGCATTTAATCCTTATATTTGTACATGTACATGTCGCAAATATGAAATTACAAATTAAACCAATCTGCAGGTTTCACTTTGCATACTAACAAATGTATACATTTGTAGATCTTCTAAAATAATCAAGTGTAAAAGTTTAAGGTAGCACAATACAAAGATTTTATAACTCCAACTCCCAAGTTTCAAAATGCTGTAACTTTCTTAATAATGCTTGAAAATTTATAAAAGTGGTAGTTTTGGATAGCTAACAGATTACTCTTTCAAATTAATGCAATGTTAGTATCATGCAACAATTATGTAACCAATTATAATGTTAACTGTGTCTTAAATATTTTTCACCAAATTTCCACTTTCAAATGAAATTAGCTTCTGCATAGGTATCCCTAGAGGGTTGATTTTATTATATGTTGTTCCTATGGCCATTATCTACAAAAGGGTGTCTCAGATTTCAGATAGAATGTATAGAACAAATTTTACACCTACTTAAACATTATCTTCATTTATGTGGTTAGGATGTTTACACTAATTAGAGATTTATGAGAGAATGGAATACCATAGAGACAATCTGAGACACCCTTTTGAAGCCCATGATGTGTTGATTAAGATTTCGTTAAAATTTTCTGTATAGTTAAAGAGATGATAGAGCTAAATTCATTCAAGTGAACTTACCCAGATTTTGCCACTAATTACATAATAATTGATGACATAATGATTGCATAATAAAAATATTGCATTCATTTAAAAGATTAATCTTTTATCTATCTATGTATACCTCTTTTATTATTTTCTATGCATTCATAAGAAAGTTACAGCATTTCAAAGGTTAGTGATTGGAAGTAAAAAAATCTTTGTATTGTGCTACCTTAATTCAGGATAAAATAATATACAGATATATACATTGTATGTCATGTACATGTATGTTTATTGTCTGAAAATATTAAAAATTGTACACTAGCTACATTGTATAAAACAACAGAAACGCTTGGAGAGCTTTGTTTTTCGTTCCGTTCCTTGTATATTTACATGCTAGTAGGACAAACTTTACTATATTTGATAAATAACATGTTCTGTATAGATTTTATTATTTAATTATATTATTACCGGTATGAGCATAATGAGAGATTATACTTGTGTTTATGATATCAAAACATTAAAAAGCATGAACAAGTTATTCCGTGAAAGTTAAGTTTTGTAGTACATGTATCATAGTATGTACACATGAATACCATTATTGACTTGTCTAGTAAAACATCTTTTTGGTTATGTCAAAAAGTTTGATGCAGTTGAGTTCATTTCCACAATGATAAAGCTTCTTTGAACAAGGGAGATAATAGAGTTATTGTAACAAGGGAGATAACTCTTGATCTTTCTGTGTTTTTAAAGCATTAGAAATCTGTCATATATTCCTCTTCAGGCGGCAGACAGCAAAAAACTTACACTGTATAACGGTACTTAAATTTCCAAAATATTTAGACATTTATGTGTATGTGGAACATAACAGATGCAAATAATGTGTAAGCTTCCCCCTAAAACAGAAATCAAAATTCATTATATATTTTACAATTCATTGTATTAATCTATCTATATTTTATTTTCAATTCAGGTGAAGAAAGATCCTAAAAGTGGACTATCTAAAGGTTTTGGTTTCATTCGGTTTGGCGACTATGAATCCCAAGTTAAATGTATGACACAGAGGCACATGATTGATGGAAGATGGTGTGATGTTAGAATACCAAACTCTAAGGTAACACATACATGCACTGACACTGGTGTGATGTTAGAATACCAAACTCTAAGGTAACACATACATGCACTGACACTGGTGTGATGTTACATGTAGAATACCAAACTCTAAGGTAACACATACATGCACTGACACTGGTGTGATGTTAGAATACCAAACTGTAAGGTAACACATACATGCACTGACACTGGTGTGATGTTAGAATACCAAACTCCAAGGTAACACATACATGCACTTACACTGGTGTGATGGTTCTGTGCTTATTTCTAGGAATGATAAAGTTTAATAATGGCATGCTGTGAGTTAAATATGTGGAAATGTATATCTAAATACTGGTGTTTTAATCAAGATATATTTAATCAACAAATATTAATTCTATTGAAATTGGTCACGTCTATTTCAGTTGGTTTTGTTTGATAACTTGATAACTATATCTAAGTAACCATCTGTAACAAAATCCAAACTAAGAATTCAACATAAATAATGTATCAATAAAGCATTTAGAACTTTATTTGTTTACTTGTAGTGTTCATATAAAAAAAAAAAGGAAAAACTTGATTGCGTCAAGAAATTTCCTACTTTGTATTAATTTGGAAAATCTTTATTATCTCCCTTTAACAACATGTAAGAAAAAAATGCTACTATCATATAAAATTTATTCAATGTAGATTTTCATTTGAAATTTGAAAAATTAAAGGACTGTGCTTACATTGCACATCAGAAGTCTTCTTGCGAAAAGTTATCTGACTTATTTCATCTGCAAATACTATTCGGAAGACAGCAAATTTTGAGCACTTTTTGTAAGAATTTTAAAGTCCAAGGTACAATGTAGAACCAAAACAATTAGAGAATCTGATTCCTGATAGGTTTTGTGAAAAATAGTTTATTGCAGAGTACTCTGATAATAAAATGCATTCATATTAGCCTGATTAGATAAATTAATAGTCATGATATTATTAAGAAAGAATGGCCAACACTAGTAGCATGAAAATAACACAGGATTCATCTTTTACATGCATATGACAGTTGCTGAACTGAGATAGCTACACTTTAATGAAAAACGTTGTTTTCAAGCTAGTGATTTTAAATCTATTTATAATGACACTAAATGCAACAAATCTTCTGGGAAGGGGAGGTAATATTTTTTTTTTTAAATATTGGTATTTAAAATGTAGATGATTTTGTTAAGGGTTCATTTAGGGCAAACTGTTGTTGTTATGATACTATTTTGATTTGATTTGTCTGTTTGCTGTTCACTTTGTGAAAGTTGTTGTGTTTTATTTCTAAAGTAAGAAGTCTAATTTGCACTATTTATATAAAGTGTTTTTGTGACCATGGATGATGATAAAAAAAAACCCAGCTATGACTTGTTTTAACATGTGTGTTTGCAAATTTGCTGATGACATACAACCATAAACCTTCTATGTATGTACAAACGCTAATGAAAGTTTTACATTTAAAACAACAGTTCTAAGAACATCATGATGAAAACTATTGAAGAAAAAGAAAAGCCCTAATTTTTGGGAACAGGCAATTTATAACACACTTTACTATTTTTGGGGCTACAATATTAATGATCTTTCTCCTGTATGTATAAGAAGTTGATTGAAATATAGATGAAACAATAAACTGAATATGACAGCAAACTTTTAACATTTTTTTATGTAATTGCAGGAAAATGCCCAACAAATGATGAACAGAAAGGTTTTTGTGGGAAGATGTACAGACGATATGACAGCCGAAGATTTACGTCACTATTTTTCTAAATATGGAGAAGTAGTTGACGTATTTATACCTAAGCCATTCAGAGCATTTGCCTTTGTAACATTTGCTGACCCTGAAGTCTCACAAAGCCTTTGTGGAGAAGATCACATCATAAAAGGGGCAAGTGTACACATAAGTAGCGCTGCACCGAAGAACTATGATCGTCAAAATGACAAGAAAGTAATCAACCAGCCAGCTTACAGCCATGGATACAACCCAAATCACTGGAGTCAAGGAGGACGGGGAGCAACCCAGGCTATTGCCACTCAGCCTAGTCCCATACCTGCAGGGAATATACCAAACAATCTAGGACTAAGTAACCTCAGTTTAGGAGCTTTCCAATTGAACCCTGCAATGCTAGCAGCTGCCCAGGCCATGTTGAGTGGGCAAGGTGGATGGGGACCGGTAGGACTTGTCAGTCAAACTGGTGCCACGCCTGCTGTGGGAGGAACACCAATCGGCACAACACAACCAGGTGGTGGTGATTCTTCCAGTCAGACCAGTGTACAGAGCTTTGGGAGTATAGGAAGTAACAGTCAAGGTACAGCAGCAACCGGTGTTCCTGTTAGTGCAAACAGCTTTCTTGGTTGGGGCAGCTCTCAGGGGAGTGAACCAGGCAGCAGTCCAGGTGTGGGAGGGTGGGGCACACCCCAAAGTAAGCCAGGAGGCGCATGGAACTGATTGTATGTACAGATATGTGGTGTGATTGAGAAAATTTTTATCATGAAAGTTAATTTAGATAACCAAAATCTATTGACAAATACATTAACCCTGCTGAAGAACACTGCCAAAACTGACCAAATCATCCCTTATATCATTTCTTATTTTTCTTATCTTTTTCTTTGCCTCTATGGTTTAAGTAACGGTGCCATCAATTCTGTAATGTTTGATTTTAGAGAAAAAAATAACTGAAAGATTCAAGACAGTCAGTTGTTGTTAGGATAAAACATCTAGACTTGAAAAATTCAAAACTTATATATTCTGATAATCAAGTATAAATAGAAACATGTGTACAGTTCATTAACTAGTGAAAAAATAAAATTTGTCATAAAAATAAATGGTAGGGTAAATGTTTGTCAATTTATATGTGGTTAGTATGTTGGATACAAGGATTTTATTATGAATTATGTATATTTTTTAAGTACGATTGTTAGCCCTGGATCAAGGTACTGGATGATTTTTGTCTGATTTTAAGTCACGACAGTATGACTTCTGCTTTTCACAAAAATAGTGCTTTTTAATCATTGTTTATTGTAAATTGAGTTATCCCCCTTTGAAAATAAGTCATCTAAATGTCTGGGAAGTAGTATTCATTAATACAAGGATCTTCTGTAATAATGATTTTTCTGCTCTTCTCTGTATTCATGACTATTGAAATCTTGCTATGATGTAGTAATTTCATAAAGTGTCTGTAAAAAATGTTTTTTTTTGTTAAAAAAAATTCAAGAAGGTAGAATACATGTAATTAATGTTAGAGATGACATACATTGTATGTACCATGTTTGTGTATACGAGATAACAAATAGCAGATATAGGTAATAAAAAGCATATTGAATTGATAGACATTTTGACTGTTAACCAACTGATCAAGACTTTAAATTAAAGGATTTTTAAATTTATGCAAAAAAAGAAGACCATCTTATTTTTACCCCGGGGACACAAATATTGATTTAGGCTACAGGGAATATTATGTTGCTGTTAGTAAAATCATTGAAGTATTATGTACTGTAAATTCATTTAATTTCGTGGTTACCAATTTTTGTGGATAAAGGAAAACGTCAATGTCCACGGATCTTTAATTTCGTGGTTTTTGCCGAGGTCTGTGTACAATCCCTCGGAAAGTATGCCATTTGTAGAACATTTGAATTTGTGGTGCACCTGTACTGACAAAACCCACGAAAATTGGTTTCCAAAGAATAATAATGAACTCACAGATGTCGATTAAATACATCCATGTCAGAATGATATACATGAGACATTTAGGTGATTTATATTCAGAGGTATATATTAACAAGTATTGATTGGTTTGCTGTCTGATTGTTTGAAAGTGGATTTATTTGTTTTATTTTTGTTTTTGTAAGCTTACACTGAATAAACATACTTATTTATATATAACTTTCATAACTGAACATTGTTTCATACAGTTTGGTCAGCATTAAATTTATTCAAAAATAAACATCTGGTATGCCTAGGTGGTGATTTTATTGAGTTTATATGATTTCATTGCTTATTGGGAAAACAAATAACTAATGCAATTATGTAATATACAGCATTTTAAGATTTACAAATGTGTTTAGAACTACATGGTTTTTTTCATGAGGGAAATAACAGATATATGGATATATATATGCATCCACAAATGTAACTACATGTACAATGTTAAATTTTTTTTGCCCAAAATTCATTAAACATTAAATTTATTTTTAGTTTGCAGTTAAATTTAAAACAATTGTATGTTTTTAGAATAAATCGGTAAGTTAACTAGAATATTAGCTGAATGTATGAATAGCACAGAGAAAATGTAGAAAATGAAGGGAACAATACAAAAGAAGCTGAAATTATACCTTTAAATCATAATATTTTTTTTTAGAAGTCTGTCATTTAAAGTTTTGACTTTTTCTTTAATGCAAGAAATAAAGATTGGACAGAAAATTCCATCTTTGAAAAATAAGGTATACACTTTGCAAAAATAATGTTTTTATTTTTTTACGATTTCTTTGCTGATTATTTGATTTTATTCCTTTTGAAATTAGAATTGTAAATTTGACTTCAGACATGTCAGATTCATACTTTAGTAAAAGGGCTGAGGTTTATTTCAGGAAAATTTTATTTAGTGGTAAGGTCACTTTAAAATAATGATAGTTTGCTTAAGAAATAAGGAAAGGAAATTCTTTAAAAATGCACTTCAGTTTTTTATTAAATTATTTAGATATTTTGTTACGTAAGAAGTGCCTGTTGAATCCTCAATACTATTAATCCTGGAATATCCCTGTACCATTTTTGTCTAACTTATACATATATATATATTTTTGGTGTTGAATAAAACTATTTAGATGTGTATTATTGAATATTTGTAAAATAAAACTATATAGATGTGGTGTTTGCAATTAGAAAAAAAATTATTGAGGAATATATCTAGAATAGAATGTTTGTTCATGTTCATTATGTAAAAATTTCAAATTCATGGAATTGTGATAGATGTTTTAATTGTTAAAAAAGATGTAACCACCAGACTTAAATAGTCATTTTAATTATTTATCATTCTATCATTATATCACATGTTATTAGTAGTAAGGTATTTTTGTGTAGAAATGGAGTAACAGAAAGTGATTAGATATCAGTTAGAATAGAAGAGCCTTGATTAAGAAGTTTGAATGAATTACATTTGTATATTTTTCAAAATTGAACAATGCCTACAAAACTCAACATGTTACCTTGAAAACTTTGCATGTAAAATAGATGATCTATGTTTTTATAAAAGGCATAAATTGAATTTGGAATATAAAGTTGCATGATGTCCAAGTTTTTTTCAAATATCCACTCAAACAGAAAGCAACTAACATTATGCATACCTCAATATTATGAAAAGTTAGTCATTCCCCCCAGAAAACCTTTATTCATCTAAAGTTAATCTTATTAAGATGACATAAATTAGCTCAAAGGATATGATATTGGTATTAAATTAAGTGGTAGATCTTTAACGTGTCCTATTTAATACAAAGATTCTGGAAATTAATTCTTTGGTGAATAAATACTCATTTTATGTATAAAAATTCTTTTTATTATTTTCTCGAAAAAAGATATTGTGGGAATAACTTTATATGTTTCTTTTTAAGTTTTAGAAATTCTAAAAAACAAGATAGTTTGCAGAAATAATGGATTTTTTTTTATCTCCCCTTCTTTGACACAATTCACCTCTCCTGTTCAATTATACATTCTAATTATAATTTATCAATAATTGCTTGAAGAATAAAATGTTTTAAACAGTGATATGTTAAAAAGAAAAATTTAAATTTTTCAAAACATTCAAAATCAAATAAGTAAGCAAAATATCAAAAAATATTAGCAACTTTAATAGTGTGTATATGTTAATTGACGGTATCTATTGACTTTGAATTTGAAAAGTAGCCTTAATATTAAATTAGGTATGAAAAAGTGTTTAAAATCCAACATGTTATATATTTAAACTGATAGCACTATTAAATAGAATGCATGATTTTAGAAGAGGAGAAGTGAAGTGAGTTCTCAATATTAATTGAATTATGAGATTTGTATGTTAGGATCAATAATATATAAATGTAATTTATCAAAGGAGGATATTTAATTGGTAGAAACATCTATATAATATTTCTTGTATTTCAATCTGTTAACATTTTTAGTTTTCAAGATTTTTAAACTGAAAAAGACTTAAATACATATTTATGGTAAGCACATTTTATAGAGTTGGTAACTATATACACAAAGTTTGGTTGAGGTACTTTTCTTAACCTTTTTCCTAATGTGATGTTTATAGTAGGAAATTATATTATGTGAGAGGCAATTGTAACTTTGAAAAAGAAATTTATAGGAAAAAAATATGTAAGCAAGTTAAATGAATATCATAACAAAAGACCTAAAATGGCCAGAAAATTGCAATCAAACATGTAATCTTATGTTTTAAGTGTGGTTTGCATTGTTGATAAAATGTCTGAGATAAATTTATACAAGGGGAAAATAGATACAAGTAAAAAGGTTTATAAAAGTGTGTACATTGATAACCAACATAATAAATGAACAGGAATACATGCACATATTGAATGGGCAGTTATGTCTGATGATTATTTATACCGAATGAAAGCAGGGACTGTGTTCAAGAATGTTTTGTTCATATGTTGTGACCATTAAATATCATGATCACACAAACAAACCTGAGAATTGTAATATAAATCATTGAGCAATTTACCTCCGTCATTAAAAGTCATTGAAAGTATATTTTATATGGAAACATAGGGCTGTTGTTTTTAGTGTGTCTGCACATTTGTTAAAGCTTTCATAAGAATGATTGCATAGTGAATCTAAAATTAAATGTATTAACTGGAAAGGTATAAGCTAAATGTTGGTATAAGGAAATAATAGAATTTCATCATGCAATGATTTAAAGGTGAATTTGAGCTTTAAATGTAAAGGGATATAAATGAACTGTTACATTTTTTCGAATATTCATAAATAACTGAGTTCTAATGAATTTTGTAAAAGAATATGTAAATACTGTATGTGGCCTTTCTTAATTTAAAAATATCTTTTAAAATGATTCCAGAGGAATAAACTTATTTATTATAAAGGTGATTGAAAAAAACTTTCAGAAATTTTACATTATGTGGAAGTATTTTGACAAGTCGAAACAAATTTAGACCATAAAAAGTGTTAGTTAACTTGTCAAAATTTTTTTTTTCATGCACAAAGCACAAGCACTTCATATATAACAAATGTGTTTATGTGCAGCACTCCATAGTGAGCAAAGTTCTAATGGTATATTGTTAAAAAAATGACAATGGGATAAAACTATTACTTATTTGACATGTTGTTCAATGAATATATGTGGTTAGTCTTATATTGTGCTAAAAATAGACCATGATTCATAAAATTCATAAAAATGTAAGCAACAGGCTTTAGTCTAAAGTTCAGAAAGAATGTTTAAGTTTTAACTCCAGGTTTATTCAACATTGTTTGTTATTAAAATCTGCTGAGTGTTGAATTTTGAAAGTAACTAACCAGTGGTCCAACTGTTTATAATATGAATCTTAAAATGTGAAATCAATGAGTTGAAAAACAATAACTTAAATTTTATTTATCTTCCTAGATATGCATCATTGCTCATCTATTTATCACTGGCTTATTTTATAAACTGTAAACTTCTGTGTCTGTATGTGTAAAATGTCCACATTAAAAAAAGATGGACATGAATATGTTGCAATTATAACACTCTTAATGGTTCCATTAAGGTTCAAGGAGGAAATTAGAGGGGGGGAACCAACATATGAGAAAAAATTCTGGTATTTGGCTGTCATTCGAAGAACTACAATTATATTGCCATGACCTCATTTTCTGTAAGAACATCAGCATAATTTTCACATGTTGAGAAGAAACAGCCACATTAACATGTAATTCAGCATACTTAAATGCAAAAAAACATAGATAAGTGTTTTGATAAAGGGAATATGTATATTTGATCAATCCCAAAATATTTTGGTCGAAGTGAAATTTGGAAAATATATGAATTTGAATGCAGAAAGTTTACAAGTCATTAATTCTTTATGAAGATATGCAACAGAACTGAAAATAAAATAAAAAAATTGAAGAACATTAGATTTTTAAAATATTTGAAATTGTTAAACTTAACTTAAGAATAATGAACGGAGAAATTGTTAAATTGTTGTTATTTGTGTGTATGCTTTTAACGGAGTGAATGAATTGTTAACTTTATGTATCATAGATTCAGATTATTTATAATTGTACGTCTTCTTTGTTTTTTACATAATTAAAATGGTTTTTATAGATAAAAACATAGCTGCTGGATGGACATAAAGAAGTGTGAATTTTTATGTATGTGACTACTTGTTAACAATGCTATAAATAGTATGGTTTTGTTTGTTTTGAATGAGTTTGTTATTATTAACTTTTTAAAAGGTACATGTGAAGGGTTTAAATCTGGAAAAAAATCTCTGGTTTTGCCCTGAATACTGAACATTTTTATCATTGATTTATTTTTTATATTTTCTCCTCTTAAATAAAACAGATATTTTATGTTATCTTACAAAATATTACAGTTACCAACAGTGTGTTTTTGAAAAAAAGTGATTATATTAATTTTTTCCCTTAAAATACAGTCATCATGAAATTAAGATGGAAAATAATGTTGATATTTGACCTATATATTTGCAAAAGAAACTTTATTATAAATTTTCAAATTGTATTCAGGTAAGAATTTTCAGATGTATTTGGCTTAATAAATTAATCATGTAACTATATTTGGTATTTGAAATGATCAAATCATGATCAAACTGATATTCAGCAGCTGTTTAAACGATAACTGTCAATTTCCAATGTCAAGTAAAAAAATGTAAAAAAAAGAGACGCATTTGGCTAATTTGATGTGTAGTTGTTTGACTGTTTACCTTTTTTAGGTTCATTATAATTTTTTTACATAATTAAACATAACGGAACAACCTGGTATGTTCCCTATTGGAATTTTGAAAACAAGGATATAATTTTTTTATTTACATATTTAATGTAAAAAGAGAAGAAGAAAAGAAATTTTTGTTAGTGTTGTTTTTTTTCAAAAAAAAAATTAACAAAGGGGGAAAGATAGCATTTGAAATATTTGTAGTTTGTACATGAATTTAAATTTGAATTAAATTTTTTATCACAGAAAAAAACCCTGTCCAGTGTATGATTGGGTAGAATTTGACCACCATGTTAAATGATACATTTGTTTTTATTTACATCTGTGTGAAGTGTGTTGTCAGAAAGCAGCTATGTTAATTTAAACAACAAAATAAATGAAGCTTGTGCTATCTGTTTGTCTTATTTAATATTTACTATGCCTTCTGACAGATCTTGGTAAAATTCCTTACACTTTGTAAGGTTTCTATGCTTTTTACATGCCTGATTTGTACAATCGATGGTGATGCTGAGACAGTCATCCTTTTATACAGATTTCAGTACATGCGCCAAGTTTCAATTATGTTGAATTTGCCTGCTCTAGAGGAGGAGTATGTGGTGTTTGTTTTAGACCCAGTTAAAGACTTAAATTGACTTTACTGCTTGTATGTCAATAATTTAGCAAACAAAGACAGTATAGTTCAGTGGTAGACTAGTGTGTCCATGAAGGATGACAGGTTGTTCAGAATTTTACCTTTAAACTGGTTAATTTTAAATTGGGATCAGTATGTGGTTAGGTATTACTTGATTTAATTCACTTGACTGAGCGGAGTTTAACCGGATCATATTAAAGACCAGTCCATCTATAGACAGGCAGTTATGGACAAACTCATCAATGAATTGTCTAGTTATTGGTCCCATAGATGCACTCTTCTTTTCTATAACCGTTTGGTAACACTGATAGATGATAAGAAATCTATAACATTTATAACGACAATCATCCTTATATTCAAATAAGAACGTAAGCTCCGTCCGATCAGTTGAAATAACATTGTTAATACAGAGGATGATTGTTTCTTTACACTGTAAAATATTATTGACCTGAATAATCATACAATAATTACTGCTGCAATCAAATATTATGTCATATGCCACTTTGCATCGTAATGAAATTACTCAAAAGGTAGGCTCAAGACCAAAATTAACCAAATTGTTTTAAAATAAATTTCCAATAGGCTTGTGGATGCTGAACACATTCTTGGTTTAATTCTAAACACTGAAGTCCATTGTCCAAAATCATGAAAGTTAGTGCCCTTGCAGAATTATTCACAAATCACTCGCCAAACTTCAAATAGTACATTTGTATATTAAGAAAATACACTTCAATATAATGTACAAAAGAGGGACGAGAGATACCAGAGGGACAGTCAAACTCATAAATCGAAAATAAACTGACAACGCCATGGCAAAAACTGAAAGACACAATAGTTCACATGACAACATAGAAAACTAAAGAATAAGCAACACGAACCTCACCAAAACTAGGGGTGATCTCTGGTGTTCCGGTAAGCCGATCCTGCTCCACACATGGCACCCGTCGTGTTGCTGATGTAATAACAAATCCGGTATACAATTGAAGTTGTAGCACGGAAGAAAATTCAATGGTGGTACTACAGCAGATTGCCTCAAATGTCTCTCCTTATCAAGCATTTAGGCATTTATGTAAATAAATGTTTAGATATCATATGCAACTGACTTAGTACCCGTGACTTGACAACCAAATATATAGATACTTTTTATATAAGGTAAACTTCAAACATTACCATTAACAATTAGGAGTTTGAAGAAATTACACACATTCTATTGGGTTTCCCAACATACTTTATAATCAAATTAACATCATAAATCACGAAATTAACGAAATAAACAAAATAGGAATCCATTCTTCTCTTTGGAAACATTGCAATCCTAAATAAAAAAAAAAAGGAAAACACAGAGATACCTAGCCCTGTACAAAGAAAAAAATCACAAAAAAGAGCAGAACGCCAAGGAAAATTCAAAACGGAAAGTTCCTAATCAAATGGCAAAATCAAAAACTCAAACACATCAAACGAATGGATAACAACTGTCATATTATTGACTTGGTACATACATTTACTTATGTAGAAAACGGTGGATTAAACCTGGTTTTTATAGCTAGCTTAACCTCTCACCCATATGACAGTCGCATACATTTCCATTATATCACCAACGAAAGTGAACAAAACAAACAGACATAATAGATAAAATGTCAAACATTGTAAAAGGAACATAGCTAATTTACAATATATACGTTGGTATATTATCAACGAAGTGTGAACAAAACAAACAGACATAATAGGTAAAATGTCAAACACTGTAATAACATTAACGGTACCAATTTTTCTGCACCAGATGCGCATTTCGACAAATAATGTCTCTTCAGTGATGCTCGTGGCCAAAATATGTAAAATCCAAAGCTTAATAAAAGATGTAGTGTAAAAGACACAAAGCTTATTTACAATATATACATTGGTATATTATCAACGAAGTGTGAACAAAACAAACAGACATAATAGGTAAAATGTCAAACATTGTAAAAAGCACATAGCGTATTAACAATATATACGTTGGTATATTATCAACGAAGTGTGAACAAAACAAACAGGCATGATAGGTAAAATTGTCAAACATTGTAAAAGGCACATAGCTTATTTAGCCTTCGAAAATAGTGGAATAAATTACTTTTGGAGTGTCAGGAACTCGTTGGAAGTACTTGATAAATTGCATGCTTATATTGGTGATTTTGAATCTGTTCAAAGTTTTGATTTTTCTACCCTGTATACCACATTGCCTCACAT
Organism: Mytilus edulis; assembly: GCF_963676685.1. Taxonomy (NCBI): domain Eukaryota; kingdom Metazoa; phylum Mollusca; class Bivalvia; order Mytilida; family Mytilidae; genus Mytilus; species Mytilus edulis. The sequence continues at coordinate 48,432,056 of NC_092356.1, read as the reverse complement.
TCTCATTAAGAAAAAATTCACACACCTAATTAAATGGGCATTCAAAAAATCAGAATGTGAATATATATGTTCAAACTCTTTTAGGTCATTTTTTAGTAGCAATAAACAAAAAAACTATGTTAATTGGACATGCTTTGATACTATATATGCCCTTGAATTTTTACTAGATAACATTTTTGTTCGCTTTGGGGATTCCGTATATCGTCAGATTATCGGAATTCCAATGGGGACTAACTGTGCACCACTTATTGCGGACCTGTTTTTGTATTGTTATGAGTTACAATTTATGACAAAAATAAGCAAAGACCCATCGAAACAACATCTGATAAACAAATTTAATAATACTTTTAGATATTTGGATGCTATTTTGGCTCTCAATAATGACGACTTCAGTATGTATATTAATGAAATTTATCCTGTTGAACTTACTTTAAATAAAGCTAATACTAACAATGACCACTGCCCTTTTCTCGATCTTGATATCTATAATACTAATGGAAAGCTGAATACTAAAATTTATGATAAAAGGGATGATTTTTCATTTCCTATCGTTAATTATCCGTTTTTAGATGGTGACGTTCCCTTGTCACCATCTTACGGTGTTTATATATCTCAACTTGTACGATTCGCTTGTGTATGTAACAATGTTTTAGATTTTAACGAGAGAAATTTATGTATTACTGAAAAATTATTACACCAGGGTTTTCGATATCACAAACTAGTCAAAACATTTACTAAATTTTATCATCGGTATAAAAACATCTTTCGTAGATATAGCTCAACATGCAGACTTCTAATACGTTCAGGTATTTCACATCCAATTTTTTATGGAAATATTCTTTATAAAGCACAAAGGTGTCAGTATTCACCTCAGAAACTTACAAAACCTTTGAATAGACTTATTAAGAAGGGATATAATTACGATACTGTTGTCAAGTCATTAATGATTGCATATTTTGGCGTTAATATTGAGTCACTGATAAGGTCTTTGCATCGGAACTAAACACATTTATTCTAAAAACAGTTGTTGGCATGACACGGGTTATGTTCTTCTCATATATGTTATGATGGTATGATACTAAACCCCTGACGGGAAGGATTGTGCCTGATGTTCATATGATGAAATCATAATCTTTCAGTCAGTTTAATTGAAGTCTGGAGCTGGCATGTCAGTTAACTGCTAGTAGTCTGTTGTTATTTATGTATTATTGTCATTTTGTTTATTTTCTTTGGTTACATCTTCTGACATCAGACTCGGACTTCTCTTGAACTGAATTTTAATGTGCGTATTGTTATGCGTTTACTTTTCTACATTGTTTAGAGGTATAGGGGGAGGGTTGAGATCTCACAAACATGTTTAACCCCGCCGCATTTTTGCGCCTGTCCCAAGTCAGGAGCCTCTGGCCTTTGTTAGTCTTGTATTATTTTAATTTTAGTTTCTTGTGTACAATTTGGAAATTAGTATGGCGTTCATTATCACTGAACTAGTATATATTTGTTTAGGGGCCAGCTGAAGGACGCCTCCGGGTGCGGGAATTTCTCGCTACATTGAAGACCTGTTGATGACCCTCTGCTGTTGTTTTTATTTGGTCGGGTTGTTGTCTCTTTGACACATTCCCCATTTCCATTCTCAATTTTATTACAATATATACTTTGATGTTATTCGTCTCAACACTCTTTTTTTAGAAAGGTCTGGTTGAGGAAAATAGAAAATCAAATACTCAGAAACTGTTGGTACTCGAATTTTATTAATAACAACTTTTTTGCCCATATTGTGTTCTTTACAGGCGACATTCCAACCTTAATTCAAACTAACCAAAGTAGCAAACACCAAGCATTCTTTTAACCATGTACTTTGTAAAGAACCTTTGATGTAAATTCCAACTCTTCATTTTAATTCAGAAACCAATAGAAATCCAGCATATTACGCCGTTTTTATTTTGGAAAACAGTTGAAATGTAAAATAAGATAGCAATGGTATGATCTAGATGGAAATAGCATATAAAATCTCTGCATAAGCTTCAGTTCTGCTGGCAACATTTTTCTTATATGAATATTTCGAAGAACTTCAAATTCGAATTTGTTGAAAAAGTATGGACAAAATCTCAGCCATGGTTGAGACAAGATTCAAGCTAAACAACAAAAAGACAACTAGATCAATCGGCAGCCACCTTACAGTTAACTGTTATATCTAAAATCCTGATCAATGGTTCAAAAACAGGCAACTTGGGAAAAAGTCAATGTTACTGGAATTACGTGCGTGTGTTATACATCCTTTGTAGATGCTATAATGTAGATTGACAACATAACAATCTTCAGTGGAATAGACAACAACAAAATAGTTTTAGGGTTTTGTACGGAGCAATGAAATTACAAAAATGAATGAGAGAATTGGTGCAATAGAAGATAACACAACCTCTAAAACAGCGCGAACTCTATTGGTGAAAAACGGGGGTTGCCTCCACATAGTTTAAACATCAAGATCAAATATGATCAGTCATTATATAATCTTTTGTGGAAATATAAATGAGTTTTTGAAATCGACAAGAAACCACTAAGCATAATAGTCCGAAAGCTTTACAACTGTTGTGATGTTAGGTGATAATCTATGGTGTGTCATGAAAATGTTTGAAAAAACTACTAATACAGTGGTATCTTCAATAAAAGAGAGGCGAAAGATACCAGAGGGACAGTCAAACTCATAGATTAAAAATCAACTTAAGAAAGAAACTCTATTAGAAAATATCTATGTAGTGTGAAAATAAATATGTACATATTATGTAATAAAATCGAACTGGAGTTGTCTCCCATAAACCTAGGGCTATACAATTATGTAATTCTTCCATGTCACAGTGGTATCCAAATAACTTTATGTTTTGTCAATAACATGGTTTATAATCATGTTACTTTGTGTGAATATGTATTTATGTTTTTAGTTTATATGTACTTTAATGATTCTGATTACTGTACTATATTTTGTAATTCATTTGATTGTATAGCGCAAATTTTGGGCACCATGATTGGTTAATAAAAGTATTTTATAGTTTGAAACTACCAAGCAAGCATCAATGTGTTGGTACCTTGGGTCAAAATTCCAAAGTTTTCAAAATAAACATGTAATTCTATCTTCTATTTAGAATTCCTTTTACGAACACTCGTTGTGTTTCTTGGCGTAAATAATTCACTGACATGATTTTACATGAGACAAAGTGGCTGATGATTATCAGGCATTAGATATGAGGCAGCACAAGCATGGAAGTAATTTACCAATGAGGCCAGAACTATAACCTCTTTTCACCAATTTAGGAATTATATAAGTTCTTGGTGTGCGGGTCAAAAGTGCAACTGCAGTTCATGATATTTCCATCCAGTACTAACTCATTGTGAAATTTTGTCTTTTTTTAAAATTATTTCTGGCCTTTGCTTTGTTTTTTTGTGCATTATCATATATAGCTATTAAATGCAAATGCTTAATTATTTAATTTATTTAATAAATACTTTCAAGTTAATTAAAATTTTATGATATTTCAGCAGATTGCTGGATCCCCCATTCAATGAACATAGCTTTGACCCTTGAGGTTCAGAAATCAAAATTAACCTGCTTTCATTATATTTGCATATTTTTTATTTCTATTTGTTAGTATTTGCAAGAAGCTGCATGATTTTTATGTGAGGTCAGTTAAAGAGCTCACCAAAGCTCATGTTTTCTTTGTTATTATGTACATTTATGCCGACATTAAATTAAATGTTATTGCTTACTTACTTAGAGACATGTTAAAAGTCAGTAGATATTGATATACTGTGGATTCGTTATTATTCGTGGGATACCTATTTTCGTGGTTTTCGTTTGTACAGGTGAACCACGAATTTAAATATTTAACAAACCACAAATTAGATATTCGGTCGTACACAGACTGTGACAAAACTACGAAATCAAATATCCACGAAAATGCAAGATTTCCTCATACACGAAAATTGTTACTCACGAAAATAAATGAATCCACAGTATCATAAATTGTGCAACAGTCAATGTCAGCTTTGAGCAAATGTCGCAGTTATTCTACGTTTTTAGATTAAAAGTTACAAAATGGCTAAAATGTCTTTTAAACACGACGGGTGCCACATTTGGAGCAGGAACATTTGGAGCAGGACTTGCTTACCCTTCCGGAGCACCTGAGATAACCCATAGTTTTTGGTGGGGTTCGTGTTGCTTATTCTTTAGTTTTATATGTTGTGTCATGTGTCCTATTGTTTGTCTGTTTGTCTTTTTCATTTTTAGGCATGGCGTTGTCAGTTTATTTTCGATTTATTAGTTTAACTGTCCCTCTGGTATCTTTCGACCCTCTTTTAAAGACGATATCTACTTTTGTTGCTAGCCTAGTCTATCCTGCAGAGCACATTGAACTTTTCTTATCGGTTATCGTCCATCGTCGTCTGTAAGCTTTTGCTAAACTATTTTCCTTTGAAATGTGTTGCTTACTACCAAAATAGAACATTCTAATGATATACAGATAAATAACATTTGAAGCGACATAAATATACTATAATATGAAAAAGGGAACACGACAGAACCATGATAAGATAGTTTGCGTTTTTGCTTGACATGTTACTCCAATTTTATTGTATCAATTTGACGTAAAAGTACCTGTCGAATCATTAAACAGCTTCCTTTGAGCCAGTCTTTGGTGGGGTTCATGTTGCTTAGTTTTTAGTTTTCTATGTTTTGTCTTGTGATCTATTATTTGTCTGTTTGTCTTTTTTTTTTTATAGCCATGGCGCTGTCACTTTATTTACATGTCCCGCTGGTATCTTTCGCCCCTCTTTTTGTTTTACTTGTTTGGGTTTAATCTTGAACTTCAATAAATAAATAGAAAGTACCATAGTAATTCAAAGTTATTTGTATTGAAAACTATTTTGTATAGATGAACGAGTAAATAGGACAATTACCAACTAGACTTTTAAACCAACACGGCCAAAATTGGCTTTTGACTCCACATGGGCGTTTTACTTTAATTGACTACTAAACGAAACAGATTCAGTTAACATATCTGCTCTGGTTTCCTTATCCTAATTATTAAATAACTTTGATATTTTCTTATCTATTTGTTGTAATTTAATATGATATGTTCATTATAAATGACAACTGTTACCATAAATTGTCATTGAAAATCAATAACCCCTATAAGTGGTAGTAATACAAATTCATCCATGCTGAATTATTTGTAATCTTGTCCTACTAGTAAGAAAATAAAATGGCTCCAAAAGAAAAGCTTCACCTAGTGTTTAAAGACGAAATTCAAGAATAGACTCTATAACTCTGCCAATATACCATGAGATAACAATCCTCTTTTGGAAGAAAAAAAAAGATAAAATACCACAACTACTCTACAGATAATCTTTTTAGCATCCGTCCGCAAATCAACACGCTATAATATAGACATGAAAACATCATTAAAACCTGTAAATAACGTGGAATGTCATATGGGTAACAATAAATAAACGTCTTCCTGCCGTTCAACTCAGGATTAACAAAACCATCCAACGAGTAATCAAGAATAATCGCAAATGACCACATCAAATAATCAATACGAAGTGTGCATTGTCCCACAAAGACAGACGTTCACAGTTGAAATGGTATATACGAACTTGAAATGTTTCGTTTATGCCCGCGTCACACTGTCCCGATTTTTACGCCGATGGCAACACGATTATGGAAATTTCCAAAATCGGGACTGATCGTATCCAGATCGGGCTATTCGTAGTGCCATCTTTAACCATCGTAGAACCATCGGCCACTTTTTCTAGACTTCGGGGACAACTTCGGGAAGGGTTTTAAATTTTTTAACATGTTAAAAAATCCCCGAAGGTGCGTCCGATGTTGAGGGTTCGTACTGAGTTCGTATCACCATCCTCACCATCGTAATGTCACCGGGAATGCATCTTTGAACATCGTATTGCATTCGTGTTTCCATCGTTTCCATCGGGCAGTTTTGACATTACGATGTCTACATGAATGAATGACGAAGCTACCCGAAGGTCTTACGATGGCAACACGACTTCGTGAGGACCTCGTAATCCCATCGTGTTGCCATCGAATAAAAGTACGAAGGCGACAAGATGGAACTTCGACGGCAATAAATCAAGCTAAATGTAAGTTAAGTTTTGCGCTAAAATACATTTAAAGTGCCATGCGCGATTTGCACTGGTCAGTCTAATACGACAGTTAAGAAAGACGTTCACAAAACATGGAGCTCATATCATATGATTCTATGAGAACAAGAAAGGCGACAGCGTTGTTTCTATTAATTCAATTCAAATGGAACAAGAAGAGCAGCTATTACAGGCTCAGGATTTACTTTTACAAGTAAAATATTATTTTTTGTATCAAGTAACATAATGAAAATCATAAACGCGCCTCGTACACCAACACTGCAGGTACACGTATATAGGGAAACCAACTTTTTCTTCATTATTCTGATTGTTTATGGATCGTCTGAGTTGTTGTCACACGAATGTTTACTCCATAACCATTTTGTTTTCTATATGTCATATTTTGCCGCATTTGTTGCTTTCCCCACATCCTTCCTTTTGTCTATATTATTATGATATTCTCCTGGAAAGAGCTCTTTTTGAATAAAAGGGATCAACGAACCTATTACCTTACCTTTAAGATAGATCAGTAAACATGGGCATAATTATGGGTGATTATTCAGACTAGTGCACACATTTTACAGTTCAAACAAGGCAATGCCGAGCGTGGCATCCCCTCGTATGTAACATATTGGGGACACATATGGACACTATATTTGTATATGACACATGCAGAAAATGGTAAATTCAATATGTTTATTTGATATATATAAACGTCTTTTAGACATCGTATGGCCATCGCGCCATCATCGTAATCCATCGTGTAGCCTTCGTAATCCACCGTGTAGCCTTCGTGATCCATCGTGTAGGCTTCGGCTGAGATATGAAGCTTAAATACCCGTCTTCGGTTAACCTTCGTATGTCCATCTTTTGCTATCGTATATAATTTCGGCACCGTCGTATAGACTTCGTTATTCATCGTACTTGCTTCGGTCACTTTTTGGTATTTTAACGAGATCGGGACCAACTTCGTACGAACTTACAATTTTCGCATTCGAGTGTCCATCGTATATAAAAATCGGGACAGTGTGACGCGGGCATAAAACACCTTAACAATAACGCGATATTTTGAATAAGGAAATACGTTCACTCCATACAAAGACAACCTCTATATCAGTATATTCACTCCTGGTAGCCATTCTAATTAATTCTAAAATTTGTAAAATACTTCCCAGCCTCTTGTTTGGAATTATCAAGAGGAAAAAAGAAAAATATTCCATCTCTAAATATGCATCAGTTTATGTTTGGCAACTCCACAACCTTCTTAATTATAACGACTGAAATTACTCTTTATGTACTTGGTTGTCGTTAGTTCATATCTGTTGTATTTGTTTTTTTTAAACTGTTTAGTTATAAATAAGTTCTCAAGATTTCTTTCTCGCTTGAATTGTTAGAAATATTTCATGTCGGGACCTTTTAAAGCCGACTATACAGTTGTGTTTTTCGTTGTTGAAAGCCGTACGACTGCTTATAATTGCTTAGTTTGACTTTGAACTCTCGTAGATAGTTTCATTGGAACTCATAACACATCTCCTTATTTTTACATTAAGTTTTTTTTAATTTTGTTTTAAGTCAGCGGTACAGATTTTTAAGCCTGGTATCTATGACGAGTGGTTTTTTTTTTTTAAAACATTTATGACAGTATCTTTTTTGTTTAAAAAATAAAATAAAATTGATAAGCTGATATTGAAAAAAATAATTGTCATCGTATCGCTACTGTATCAACATGATCAGTGTGCATAATGTCAAAGTTCAAAGAAAACCCGCTTTGTTAATATATTAACTGGTAACAATTTAACAAAATAAGAAGTTGAAGAAACATCGTGTGTGTATGATTGGTATGCATACACTAATTTATACAGATAATAAATGTATCATCAAGGATGAAATGCAACTGTATTTGATTACATAAATCTTCTTTTTCTCACGAAATTTTAAATATTTCTACTTTAAAAATAGTTTAAAAAAGCAGGTTTTACAGTTTACAGACATCTATGTACTTTAGTGTAATAACACATAATGCGAATTAATTTGCCATTAGTAGTGTACTTTAGTGTAATAACACATAATGCGAATTAATTTGCTATTAATATTACGAAAACTGTGATAACATCCTTTGATGATATGGGTTTTAAATGTCAAACTAAGTTAACTGCATGTAAATGACAAAACATGAGATAGTAATAACACATAATGCGAATTTATTTGCTATTAATATTACGAAAACTGTGATAACAGCCTTTGATGATATGGGTTTTAAATGTCAAACTAAGTTAACTGCATGTAAATGACAAAACATGAGATAGTTAACCAGGTTATATAAAATCGAGACTGCTTTGATTTGTATAACCGTGACTGTATATATAGCAAACCGGTAAACAAACATATGAATAAACATAGAAGAATAATGGGTAGCACAATAACTAGGTGACACACTTGATCATGTTGATACCAAATGTCAAGAAACTGTGGCTCAATACGAAAATAGATTTTTTTTTTATGAATGCATGCCAAGGACAAGCATTTATCTGACCTGGATATTTATCCTATCACCTACAAAGTGTAACCTCACAGAAACAGTTCACCTGCGGTTAGACTAAATTTTGGGGGAAAATATTATTTTCAAAATGATCTTGGAAATAATATTCTCTGTTTTTGCCTTTCTTCTGATCCTTGTTATGATATTGAAATCAAAGAAAAGGACGAAAAGGAATCCTCCACTTGTTAAAGGTCATGTTTTAGTTGGTAATCTTTTTCAAATGGATTACGAAAATATGCATCGTACAATAAACAAATGGAGCAAGATTTATGGAGATGTCTTGGAGATAACTATTCTTGGACAAAAGTTAATAAGCCTCAATACCTCCGAGGCAATTCGAAATGCATTTTTGCATGAACCTGCTGGTACTGCAACTTCTGCAAGACCTCCAACCTTTTTCGGAAAGTATGCCTTGGATAATTTTTCTGACACAGCTTTCGCTTCCCCAAGTAAAGACTGGACAAATCGTAGAAAACTAGTTTATAAATTGATGCATACATATGGTGAGGGCATTGCTAATATGGAAAGTCAGATCAAAAATAGCTTGGAAGATATGAAATTGAAACTATCTGAAGAAGCTGGGAAGTCTGTGGACCCGGCTATTATTATTGAAGAATTCATAATGGGCACAGTGGAACAGTTGGTAAGTCATATACTAGCAGATTAAATAATGAGGCACCTTTAAAATTGAATATAATAAAAGAAATATCAATTTCGTAATTTCAATGACATTTTGTCTAAAGTTTTTAAATAGATTTAGAAATAATGCATGCATTATTGTACAATCCCTTCGTAAATTTTACGGACGCCATCACGAGTTGGTTGACCGTTATGGAATAACCGTTTCACAAATGATATCGGATATGTTCCTTACGTCGTAACTACAATCCCCTTCCCTTTCATGAATGTGACCTACCGAATTAGACTATTTACCGGATTTGTAATCACATAAGCAACACGACGGGTGCCACATGTGGAGCAGGATCTGCTTACCCTTCCGGAGCACCTGAGATCACCCCTAGTTTTTGGTGGGGTTCGTGTTGTTTATTCTTTAGTTTTCTATGTTGTGTCGTGTGTGCTATTGTTTTTCTGTTTGTCTTTTTCATTTTTAGCCATGGAGTTGTCAGTGTGTTTTAGATTTATGAGTTTGACTGTCCCTTTGGTATCTTTCGTCCCTATTCTTTTACTGTACAAATACCTGTATACCAATATGTTGGAATATATACAGTAATGTAGTTTGTCTTAGACAATGAACAGAGAACTAGGTCAAGGGTTTGTACACCCGTTGGTAATGATAAACAGTGGTTCTAATGGATTTTAAAGCAATGATTCAATACTAGTACATTAGGTTTTTTTTGTATGCTTTCGAATAATTATCACTAATCAGATACTATATAGTACATCAAATGGGTGTTCAAATATAATTCCAATTACATAAAAGGGCATTCAAAAAGCAATATATTGCAATCTATAATTTTTTTTGAGGTCCAAATCTAAAGTTTTTTATTCTATTATGTCAGGCCTTTTGATTTTTGTTGTTATGATTTTGAGGACAATAATGATTCAGTCCAGTTGAAATAGTTATAAAATATTATATCTGAACAAATACTAATACATTAATCAATTAGTTCCACATTTAAAGCTGGGAAGCTGAATTTTGGATCTCCTCAACATAAAACGATATGTATTTTAAGGATGTTCGCTTGTCATGTTTTGGAATTTTGGTAAGATTTTCGGAATCTTCTGGTTTTATCCATTTGAATGCCTTAAGGGGGCTCCTGGGTATAAATCAAATTTTTTTTCACCGTCAATTTAAGGTCACAATCTGCTTCCGGAAGAAGCATACATTTTTGTTAATGTCCCTTTTTTCTGTTGAACAAATAGGAAAAATAGACGTAATATCGAAATAAAAAAATAATCTAATTCCAGAAATCCTTAAATTTTACAATTATTTAGTTTATATACAGCTTATATGAAAACAATAATAAAAATATAGGTCACCGATGAGTTAAACAAGATATTTCAAATTTAATGCCAATGAATGGCATTTTTGCACCAAAGGGAGATAATTTGGAGCTTTTTCAATGATATATAAACATTTTAAAAGACATCTGACCTTGAAGGCATAAAACTTTGCTCAGTGCTTGGAGCACAAAAATCATGCTCGAAACAAGAAATCAAGCAATTTCATTGGTTGATTTTCGAGTATGAGTACAAAAAAACTGACTCGAAAGTTTTATGACCGCAAGGCCTGGGGCCAAACCGAATCGACTTTTTGGGTTGATTTTTATACCATATCATAAAGTAATAAATAATAGTGTAATAAATAAAATTTGTAATGAATAAATAAAGGTTCAATTTTTTACTAAAATTTTTGTACCCACGAGCCACCTTAAAAAATTTGCTAGGTGACCCAAATTTTACTTTTTATAAATCTTTTACATGTATAATGATAAGCTGTCTGTTAAAGTCTTATAAAATTTTAATCATTTTTTAATAGTTTTTGAGGACTTTAACTTGTCAATAATAAAGCTATGAAAAGTCAAGAGAGAACATTTTCTCGCCAAAATTACAATGGCTAACATCTCGAAAACAAGCACGGTGACCTATATATTTTTCTTAATTTGCTTTTATGATTCCTTTATTAATCCCCTATCAACATATGCTAGTGTTTTGAAAAGTTAATTATTTTGAAACTGCAAAACCAACTCCCTTAATTAGAGATGTTAAACAGTTGTATAAATTTGAATTAATTTTCAAAAATTAGTTAACAACACTGTAAAAATCTTATTAAAAATAAAGACGATGTGGTATTATTGCCAAAGAGAAAACTCTAAACAAAAGACCAAAAATGACACCGACATTAACAACTATAGGTCATCATATCATACCGCCTTCAACGATAAGTAGAACCCATACAGCATAGTTATACAAACTCGTGACATGCAATCAACTGTCAAATTAAAAAAAAACCTCACTTGTCGACGGCGTTTGGTTAAAGCAGATTACAATGCCTCAATAATTGAATTAAATGTCTATACAAAGACAGCATTAGGTAAAACAATAGAGCATACATCGAATACCTGATACGGGCCCGCTGCTTTAACAATATATGTAGCTCTATATGTACCACTTCACCCCTCACAAAATGCACGTGTGTACCGAGATACAAATTGGGATGTTATGAATGGATGTTATGAATATGAAATATTTTGTTGAGAAATACCATCAATGTCAAACCATTACATATATATATATATATATATATATATGCATATTTTTATAGATCGTAGGTTGTAGTTTTGGAAGAGGCAGTAAACTGAAGAAAATCCTACGAGAGGTGGACTACAATTTCAATATGCTCAGTAATTTAGGCATGGATTTATTGTTTGGATTGTTTCCATTCCTTCGATTTTTTCCGTTGAAGCATTCAAAAATGTTAAAAGAATTCGAAGAGCAGAAGAACGAGATGATGAATTTACTTGCAAAGATAGCGGTAAATATATTAAATATAAAATCAAATTTGGTGCAACTGTCATACAAGTGAGAGGTTTGGCTAGCTATAAAACCAGGGTCAATATATCATTTTCTTCATAAGAAAATGCCTGAACCATATCAGGAAAAGACAGTTGTTATCAATTCGTTTGATGTGTTGATTTTTCCATTAGATTAGGAGTTTTCCGTTTTGAGTTTTCCGCGGAGTTCAGTATTTTTGTGATCTTACTTTTTTCTTTATAGTTATTTAAGCTTTTCCATAATCTATACATCATTGCATTGCAACAGGTGAAAGCTTAACAAAATATTGGTTTTGTCTGTGCATTTAATGTCTTTTGATCAAATTAATACACAAGTACCCTTTGTTTTACAAATATAAAAGGAACAAAAAATAAACAAAACTATTAAACTCTTATAAATTCACATTCGATTAAGGACAATAACACGATTCATGGAAAATGAAAAACTACAAATCATTTATCATTTGAATAATCGCTACCAATTGTTTTCTTTCTGAGATTTTGGTACCTTCTTGGATTGATAGCTCACTTAACATCGACACAGACGACTCTGTGGTGATTATAGCACTGTATAACATTGCGTTCAGTTCTCACAACGCATGTACAAATAAGCAAGAAAACTATCCGTTGTCAGGTTTGTAAACATACGAATTTGACACAAGCATTTGCATAGAAGTTATTCGTATATATTAGTGTCACAACAAAAAAAAAATAATAGAAGTTGATCAAACATATACCTTCATCTTATAAAAATGAAGTAATATTTATGCTAAGAACGTTTTACCTTTAGAAAGAAAATCCAGAACATAAGGGGGTGTATCAGAACATGATAGAGGAAGTTACAAAGACAGATAAAGAAGGAAGGCCACGACTGAAAGTAGTGAATGTAAAAGCAACTATGTTGAATGTAGTATCAGCAGGTATTTATTGAATTATATTTTCCCACCAAAACAAGCCATCTGTAGATTAGGGAAAACACAGGCATGAATTTTACAAATTGGTAGAAAAACCTTCACATTTTAAAATTCAATTGTAATAATGAGGGCCCTCATGGGGTTTTTGATTATGTGATTACTTGGCCGTTTTTTTAATGATTATTTGATTATTAAGCCAAATATTTCATGATTATTTGATTACCTAGGACTGTATTTTTAGTTTATGATTATTTGATTACTAAAGATAAGCAAATATTTAATGATTATGTGATTATATTGGCAAAAAAATGGTGATTATGTGATTACTAGGACCCCCCCATGAGGGGCCTCAATAATAGCAGGACAAGTTGAAAAAATACTTTAAACTTCAATCCCTTAACCGATTGTTTTTTTTTTACGTTACGGACGACTGTAGCGCCACCTAATTAATTCCCCTTGCTATTGCTGCTGGTAGAACTTGACGACAACGGACGTTTCAAAGGACTTGCTTTCCAACTGAAATCATTTTACTTGTCTATATCAGGCAAATTAACAACTTCATTGATTATTCATATAGTCATATCTATTTAAGAATTGAATGCTTCTTTTTATGATTTTATTAGGATATAAAAGCATTGACAGAAATACCTTTGTATCTTCAGAAGCACTTCATATATGAAATATGTGCACGATCAACGATTTATCAACCCTATAACAACTATAAAAAGAAGCATTCAATTCTTATAATAAAATTTCTATCCTTCAACCATGACACTAAGAGTTATATTACCAATTTCGGTTTTCTCTCAGTGCATTATTTTAACATTGTCACAGATAGCAAGTACAATTATATCTGTTCTTTTTATTCGGGAATAGAATATGACACTGAATTGCATTAAGATTGCTGTCAGCAAATACAAATTACGAATTCTAATAAAACATACATAAAATGTGATTATTATTGTTTAGTTTTATGATAATTATTAGATAATTTAATTCTCATTGCCTTTTTTGACATATTTATGCCTTCCGAACAACGTCAATTTACACTTCTTATCGTCAACTCATATGAAAATGCAAGAGATAAATTTTAATTTAAATGAATGATAGACATTTGCATGACCACAAGAAGCCCGTGTTGATTCTGATTTGTCTATTTAAAAATTTCGTCAGACGCCTGGCATTTATAGCGTTTAGTTTTTATATTTACTTCACTAACACTACAAATGGAAAATATGGCCCTCAATGCTTTCCAACTTTGTAATTGTTCAGCTTTATAACTGTTTTGATCTGAGTCACTGATAAGTCTTAAGTAAACGAAACAAGTATTAAGGTATAAGCTTCGTACCTTTGATAACTATTCACAGAGGAAAAAAAGATACAAGAGGGACAGTGAAACTCTAAGATGTAACGCCATGGCTAAAAATAAAAAGACAAACAGACAAATAATAGTACAGAAGACACAACATAGAAAACTAAAGACTAAGCAACACGAACCCCACCAAAAACTGAGGGTGATCTCAGGTGCTCCGGAAGGGTAAGCAGATCCTGCTCCACATGTGGCACCTGTCGTGTAGCTTATGTTATTACAAATCCGATAAATAGTCTAATTCGGTAGGTCACATTCATGAAAAGGAGAGGGTATTGTAGTAACGACATAAGCAAAATATCCATATCATCTGTGAGGTTATTCCGTAACGGTCAAGGAAATCATGATAGGAAATACAAGCGCGGGAATATCGCATCAATTGGAAGATATAAAATCCGTATGCAAGCGCTGCTGAAATGTTGCTTCATAGAAACAGAAAGTTCACAATTGGGAAGCTGAAATCATCTCTTTTGTCATAAAGTTTTGTTTTCAACCGACCCTCATTGTCAATTGTTAGATGTTAGTCACGATATGAGGCAGACTTAACTGTATATGTAGTATCCTTAATCTCCAGTTCGATGGGATAGATTTCTTTAACATAGTCACCAAATTTCGTATTATTTAGTGAGAGAACATCATCTATATAGCAGAACGCAAAGTTAAAGGATATTGCTCACTACTTATCTTTCTTCCTAAGAAGTTCCATATGAAGTCAACCTCATAATAATAAAGAAACAAGTCGGCAAGAAGAGGGGAACAATTGGGTCCCATTGGAATTCCGACAGTCTGTTGAAAACACGTCTTCCAAACGTAATAAATATGTTGTCAATCATGAAATCAAGCATCAGATAATGTCAGTTTCAGAGAATGTTTTATTTGAATCTGAGTGATTATTTACAAAGTAGGATTCATCCCTAATTCATTTCTCAAGCAGTTTATGTAATGATATTTACACACAAAAACGATGTTGTTTGAGGCTTTATCTGCGGGGTAATTGTCATGGAGGTAGGATAAGTGTTTGGAAACATTTGGGTCTGTTAAAATTGACGTAGCGTGGGTATTGATACACTCATTCAGTTTCTTTATTCGGATTTGTATCAACGACCTCACAGCCTTAATCCATTCGGAAAGAGTATCTTCGTCCTCTTTCTCGCGATTAGCCTATGGCCTGTCATAATCCGCGACTGAATCCATCAGTAATTAGAAGTTGTAATTCCAATTGATGGATTTAGGCTGAAGATTTCGGACTTTTAGATAACAAATTTCGCAGGGAAGTGTTATCAACAATGTTGAGGTCTTGGGTAATAACGTGGCCAGCAGGATTATATGTAAATTAGGAACTAGCACAGGTGCAATCAGAAGGTTTAGACTTAAAGTCGTCAAAATAAGATCCAGCAAAACGTGTTTGTAATTGAAAATTTTAGTTGCAACTGGTTTGGTATAGGTATAAGAAATTATTGGTACAGACTGATTTTAAAAACAAGGAGGTATTTTCGAATGAACTAATTTATGATGAAGGATATTGCCTTAGTTGATGCCATGGATACCTTTGTTGTCAAAGGTAAGTTTAAGAAAAGATCTTTCCTCTTTTCCTCTTTTTCAATGCGAACTGGTTTGAAAAGTCTGTGACTTGCAATATCCGAAATGATAGCTGTAAGTTTGTATTGTTTTGAATGAGGGTTTGTAACAGTGGTTTTGAAACTTTCTAAAGTAAATGTTTATGTAGGATTTGCATAGTGTAAATCGGATGGCAAATCATGCACAAGACAAGTGAAAATTATTGAAAATACTATTTTCATCATCATATCTGATAAAGCATGTTTAATCGGAACAAAAATGGACAGGAATTCATGCTATTTTGTTTGATTTGATTTCTCTCGAGTTTCAAATCTACTTTTTTGTTCTTACAGAACAAAAGCCGTACCCAAAATTGAAGTGACTTTTCCCAAGCACTTATGAGGAAACCTTTTTGATTTTTGTAGTATGATGTTTTGGTGATCCTTTTCAATATTTGTTTTGGTTAGATGGTGTCAATAACGACAATGGTGTCTCATACATATGTTCAAACTGAACTCCACTTGAAATCAAAATTCTGATAATTTTCTCTGACAATACATTACTTATCTAAATAAAATTTGGTATCATTAGTGTAAATAAAATTATCCATGTGTTGCACTCGTCGGACCTAAAGGTGTGCTAGATGCCGTTCGTGAATCTGAACGAAAACATTTGTATATCCTGGGTCAAAATTGACACCGGAAATGGATCCAAGCGAATGACAAGTGTTTTATTTTAACCATATATCTCAAATAACTCGTTTTATTTAAAAAAAAAAAAAAGCATATTCTAGATTGATATACACTTATTCTTTGTAGGGTATAATACAACAAGAGGCACACTTCTTTCACTTGTTCACATCCTTGCAACACGACCGGAACTTCAAAAGTTACTACAGACAGAAATTGACAATGTCATAGGATCTGACAGAAAACCAACTCTCCGTGACAGAGAAAATTGTCCGTTAATCGAGTCTGTTCTATTGGAAACCTTGCGATATATATCACACGTTCCATTATCAGTATTTCATTTTACTGCAGATGATTGTGAAATAAATGGTTACAATATACAAAAAGGAACAACTGTAAGCAAAATTGTAAAGAGTTATTTCCCTTTAATTTGATATACTAACGGTGTTAAAAACTCAAGTAAAACAAAATAGGATTTGAATGCTTAAGAATCTCCATTATATATATTTAAAAGATTAATAAAAAATAAATACATCCATAAAATCAAGATGTTATTCAACGCTATTCATTGCTCTTTGTCATAGAAGCTTGCACAATAAACATGTTGTTATTGAATTTAAACATGAACTAGACCATACATAACTTAACTGCAAAATGATGACATTATGGTTTTGGTTTTGGTTTTGGTAAAGAATGTCCATTATTAATATTTTGGATACTTAAAATTTGGTTTGATATTTAGAAATGTGACAAAATGTTGTTTTAACCTGAAATGACACATTGTGAAGCAGTGATACTAAGATTATAGCAACGATAAAACTAATTTTAAAAAAGGTCACAGTCCATAATAAAATTAAGGAAATTGGGCTCTACCTATTTACGTCTAACTAAGGAGGTTGTCTTATCTCTCATACAACATAAGAAGTCTGAAAAAGATTTTAGAAGATAATTTATCACTATTTATAATTTGGTCGATGCCACTTCTAATGCACTATTATTCAAAGTATATGTACTGAATTTATTCATAAAATGCTTCTCTTAAACTCTGCGTTGACAAACCAAACGTTTTTATTTTGAAACAACTGCATCAGCCAAAATTTACCACAGAAAGTTTTACGATTGTGTTGACATTTTCGGTTTTTAACATTTAAACGTACAAATTTTTATAAAATGTTATTTGCATTTAAAAATTATGGGGCATTTATGTACACCATGCAGATAAAAACATATGTTAAAATGTACTCTTGCTTATAATCGACTCATAAGTTCGGTGATCATATTCCAAACAAAACCCAAACGTCTGTATAACCTGTATAACCTGATTATATAGGATGAACAACAAGTCATTGTATAGGTACGACACCTGTAATCAAAATAAAGATATATTGTATGAAAACAAATTTGAAAACTATTTAATAGACATTTTTTCAGTTTGCAGAGTGTTCATCCATAAATTTTGTTGTTTTATATCTATAATTAGATAATCCCAAACCTTTGGACTGCCCATCGTAATGAAAAAGATTTTGAACATCCATATACGTTTATTCCTGATCGATTTCTAGCCAAATCTGGTAACTTGGTTCCAGCAACAGACCCACTCCGGAAAAGGTAAAGTTTGTAATCAAACGTACACATTATTTCAAGATCTTTTAAAATCAAATATGTTAATAGACGTGTTTGCGAAATAAAAACAGAAGTATTGAAATACCGTAAAAATCAACGAACAAGCAAATTGAACATATGAAGAGTGACACAATGTACAATGAGTCCTGATGCTCTGTTGAACATCGTCTGTTACTGATATTCGCAACTGGGTGACCATGAATTCATCATCAGTATTTTGTAAAAATAAATTTTAGTGTTATCATATTTTATTATTCAAAAAGACAAATGGTTTACAACTGAGTAACGTTTTTTCCAACTAAACTTTGCTTTATCATGTATAGAATAATAATTATTATTTTGACAGCTCATAAAAGATGTATATTAAGATTACAACGAAAGGCAAAGTATACTTAATTTGGGAAATATTTGAATTAAGTTTGCATGTTTTTTAAACTCATAGCACCATATCCCAATACCGACAATCTGACAAATGTGAAGCATTTAAACTGCCAGACAGACAATCAATCAAGAATGTACAAAAACATGTCTGCTACTGTAAAGAATATACGTCAAAAGCGGCACAAATATACTTTTTTAATATTTAATAACGATTTTCCTCAATAACTTAGTTTTTTTTTATTGATATCAACAATTCTATTTGAAAGAAATGAGAATATCACCGTTCTAAATGCAAACAATAAAAACTTAAAATACCAAACTCCAGGAAACACTCCAAATGGAAAGTCCTACATACAATGCTCAAACACATCAAATGAATAAAAAACCAACTGTCATATTCCAGACTTATTATAGGCATTACTTATGTAGACAATGGCGGATAAAACTTGTTTTTTTAAACGTGGTTAAAGTGCAAAATACAACCGTTCACATAAAGTAAAATATATACATTGGTATTCGTCTGATATACAAAACAGCTTTTTAACGATAATATTGAATTAGTTTTAGATAGAGTGCAATCTATTATACGTAATTCATTCTAATGGTAAGATTGAATCGCTGCAAGAATTTTACGAGAAGTTTGAAGAAAATGTTTTGCATTTTTTAAACAATTCTTTGCAATTTTAAATAATTACAGACATGAAACATTTCTTACCAAACTATTCTTTGAATGTTAAATAAGGCAACAGTAGTATACCGGTGTTCAAAAGTCATAAATCAATTGAGAGAAAACACATCCGGGTTACAAACTAAAACATAGGGAAAACTATAAAAGGAAACAAAGGAACAATAGGAATACTGAAGTGAAACAAAAACAAACGCCAACATACATATACACGACATATTTGATAACATCTGCCATATTCCTAATTTGGTACAGGACATTTTAAGAAAAATAGTGTTTTGAACGTTATTTAATGACTAGCCAAATCTCCCGCTTTTTGACAATGTAAAACAATTATTACTAAAATGACACCACTACGTGACAGAAATACAGCACAAACACATGCACGAACATTCCTTACAGAGACACGCATTAAAAGTAACGAATTCGTTCCTTCTGTTATATTCAATCTTGGTTAGAAAATCTGTAGACAATTGTTTATGTTTTGTAGTTTGATGCCGTTTGGTGTGGGAAAAAGATCCTGTATTGGTGAGGTATTTGCCAGATCAAGAATGTTCCTCTTTCTTGCAACTTTGTTGCAAACGGCTTCAATCGAAAAACCAGATAATGAAATTATTGCTGAGTTTGGGTTAGATGACCTGAATCCCGGTCTGGTGATGCAACCGAAGCCCTATAAGATCAAATTCGTTATGCGACAGTGATTACAAAACAGTAACACTACAGCTAAATTGAAGCAAAAGTAATCATAATACCGGAGAATATTTGGCATGTAGGACATAATGATGTGTCTGGTCACCACGTATACGATACATTTTTTTTTTATATATATTCGTGGTAAAGTTTCAATTTAAGGTATTCCTTGTGAAGTCATGGTCAATTTAAGTTAAAACTTAGTAATCATGTTTATTATGATATGCCTGTCCCATTTTTGTATTGACCAAAAAGTAATAGTTTAAAGTATTTACCTTTTAATTAATCTTATTATTGGACATTCATTTAAACATCAAAGCGTAATGTATTATGAAATAATAAATGTATTGTACAAATAAATTTAGAAGATATTTTTACTGTCCAAATACGACAAAAGGGTGAATACTTCTGAAATGGAAGCAATGTCCTTGGGGTTTTACATAAATAAAAGAATGACATGGTAAGCAACACAAATATCACTTTACAATCGGATTTCGTTCTGTTTTGAAATATTTGGTGTTCTTTGCCTTCATCAATAAAACAAAATGAATACATAAAAACTTGAATCCCATTTGCCATGAAAACTGAACTAAAACTATTGCAAGAAACCGCTTTGACAAGATCTTGAATATGCCGATTAAATGTTCAATCGAATCCTTGTAAGATATTTTGCAATTGAAGGTAAAAAAATAAATAAATATTTCCTTTACGTTTAACAGCATAAAGGGCGAAATTGTAATTGCAGCATCATAGGAGTTATTGTTCATCGATCATGTTTTTATTCATTTTTGTAATTTCGTTGTAATTCAAAAAAAAAAAAGAGAGAAGTGAAAACTATTAACGGCAACAATTAACAACTTCATTCTCAATACTAAAATTAAGTCAGATCAACTAAATTGATGACTTACCCCGTTAATGATGATGTTTACCCATTTTACGTCCTGGTGTTTGCCTGTTTGTCTTTTTCTTCTTCTTTTTTTTTTTTGCCGTTGCGTTGTCTATATTTTTTGATTAATGAATTTGAATGAATATTTGGTTTCTTCTGAACTAAAATTTATTGTGCGGTTATGCAGTTGTAAACTTGAATTCTACTGGTTGCCTTGCCATCTGCTAAATAACCATGTTCGCCGTACACAACCCAATCAAATTGTCCCAATAGAAGAAACCTTTTTACAAAACATGTGCCTGTAGCCAATCAGAAATCGCGTTGTAATATGTTGACCTTTAACCAATGTGCTTAAACTATTGACCTGAAATCATGTGTGCTAAAAAAGAACAAAGTAAGGTACACGCTGTCTTGTGATAATCTTCGTGTATTGCCCTACATAAGGCCAGTTGACCTGTTATCCTGTCCGCTTGTGGACATTAAACCAAACGGTAAATAAAAATATGTTCATAAACTATCAGATCTGTTCTTCTTCTAAAAATGAAGTCATTCTTTTTTATAAACAATATTGTGCGGTTATGCAGTTGTAAGCATGGCAAAGGTCCACTAAATGGCAACGGCGGCGCTTTGTGTTCCTTAGCAGATGTATACAGAGTCTTTTGTCCAACGTTATAAGTAACGGAACTACGTTCTGTGCTCATAAGTGTGGTGCTGGCTTGTGTAATATTCGGTAGAGGAAGAAATGTAGAAGAAGGACCAATTGCTAAAGTTTTAGGAGGCACTGTACAACTTAAGCTTGGTAAAGCACGAATATTTGATGATGTTTCACCAGCAGTTAAAGCTAATGCTTTAGAAGGTTCAGTGAGGCTTTCTGTTAAGTCTGTCCCATACGTATCTTATCATAAACCGTTTCACAAATGATATCGGATATGTTCCTTACATCGTAACTACAATCCCCTTCCCTTTCATGAACATGACCTACCGAATTAGATTATTTACCGGATTTGTAATCACATAAGCAACACGACGGGTGCCACATGTGGAGCAGGATCTGCTTACCCTTCCGGAGCACCTGAGATCACCCCTAGTTTTTGGTGGGGTTCGTGTTGTTTATTCTTTAGTTTTCTATGTTGTGTCGTGTGTACTATTGTTTTTCTGTTTGTCTTTTTCATTTTTAGCCATGGCGTTGTCAGTTTGTTTTAGATTTATGAGTTTGACTGTCCCTTTGGTATCTTTCGTCCCTCATTTATCATCATTATCAACCCGCTGATACAAAGAAAGGGATGCTACTGACTTATGTCCAGTTACGGCCATGATCTGTGCATTGCAATATGAGTTTTTAGCTAGAACAGTAGCCCCGGTATCACGGATTCAATGGTTAGTGTAAATTTTAGACAAGTTGCACTTCTTGCTAAGGTATGACATGAAATTGCCAAGCGTTTTTTCGCCCACAGGAATGTTATTATACCATGAAGGGTCCTCTTCCCAAAACTGATCTTTTGGTCTCTGCCATAGTTTGTCACACTCTGGATTTAATTTATTTACATACTTTTCAAAGTAGGACACGGGGCAATATTCAGATCCGGAATTTTCTGGCATTATCCCTAAAGTTTTTTCTTTGTCACTGCTGCGATGGTTTTTTGTCAACTCATCTAAAGTTTTAACAACATATTTAAGCCCGTCTTCGGATATTTAATTTTTTTTTACAGAAAACGTGGATTTTGTCATTTGTGGCATATTTTCCATTCCCCGTCGACAAAAATACAGGCGAATATCAAACTGAACTTTATTTTGAAGTTCAAATGGAGTATTTGGTGATAAATATATTGAGGCATACATTTTTCTTCTGTCAGCTTCGTCAATAGACGGACAATGCTCGACGTCTCCTAATCCCATGCGTTTAAGTTCTGCCATTGCCGCTTTAAAATTTTCTCTGGAAGCGCTAAAACTTTCATCATTCACAATGTCAATTTTTTTATTGTACGGTGGAGCCTTTAAATATCTATTCAATGAGTATCTCAAGCATTGCAGTGAATTTGTTTTATAACGATTTCCATCAGCTTTACGCACATCTATATAAAAATGACCCAACACTCATACTGTTCAAATCCAGGATCCATTTTCTTTACTTTTAAATACTCCCTGAAAATAGTGGCTGCTGCTATATTCTGCTTTATTGTTTTGTCAGCACTCATTTTAAAACGTTTTTGTTCAATTTCTTCATCACTAGTATCAACAAATCGTCTTTTACCAGACTCCATCTTTAGTTGGCAAAAAAACACATGAACTATGCACTACATGGAAAATCAATAGATCATCAGGTTACAAGATACACATTAAGAGTGAGGTCAGTGGGCGGAGTTCACATGTTAATATTGAGTAGTGAAATCTAGGACACTTGTGTATTAAACGTTTCATTAATTATATACCTAATACGGTTAGCATAACCGCACAAAAATTTTATCATGCTTTGACCCAACTAGCATGATTATTTAGACGGAGTCGAAAATTGTTGAACGGTTCGGTCTTTCGCCCTCATCATTCAACAATTTTTCTAAATAACCATGTTAGTTGGGTTAAAGCATGATAACTTATAATGTTTGAGCGGTATTTCTTTTTAATCTCATTTGACTGCACCAGTATGTATACCAAGTAAAAGGTGATTATCCGATACAATTACATAAAAGTGAAACAATTAAATCTTTAGTAGCCACAGTGTTGAAGAACAATTATTTTAATTCCAGTCACTTTGTACAAATAATAGGCGCAAGTATAGGACATAAATGCCGCCAAGAATATATGGGATATTAAAACATTCAAAGTAGTCAATGAAATCCTTGCAAGGAAGAAGATGAGATGTTTTTAACGAAAGGTATAGAGATAATGCGTGTAAAACGGCTCATTCATTACGAGAAGAAATTGAGGAGTTCAATAAAATAGCAATGTTTTCATCGCCCTTTATCAAAGTATACTTTATGAAATATCGATAATTTTTTTTTTAGATACAGTCATTTGTAAAGATCAGAGTATCTAGAATTTTGGAAAACGGTGAAAATTCTAAAAAAGGCTATCAATATCCCTATGGGTCAGGATATACTACCGGGCCACCTGTACGTTATTTTATTTAACGCCATTTTGTCTTTGGTTCAAGTTTGACAATGTATTACATGTTGTATTTATAGTGTGTCCTAGATCAAAATTATTCGTTCAGTGTATGTTTATTTTTTTTTTTGTTAATATTTCTTGTTGATCGAGTGAGTCACTTCGGTTGATATTTTAGAATGTGTCTTTCTTTGTTGTAATGTCATACTACTGTTTCAGATTTGAGTAAAGGTTGGCACCAGCTAAAACGTTAAACTCCGCTGCATTTGTTTAGACCTGTTCTACGTCAGGGACCTTCTGTGATTCTCTTATGTTGATGTGGTTAATTAATGTTTCTTGTTTTTAATATATATATAAGACTGTTGGTTTTCCTCTTTGAATGGTTTTAAACCAGTCATGTTTTGGACCCGTTATAGCTTGCTGTTCGGTGCGAGCCAAAAAGAAGTTTTTTATCTTACCAAAACCATTAGAAATATACTGCTATTAAATTATTGTCGTCCTTTACTATTATTCAGCGAAAGTTTCTCTGTATACAGTGAACTTAACCATGAGACCGCTTGCTAGAAATTTGCCAATTGTAGAGAGCAATAGGGAAGGGAAACCGTTATCGGTATTTGTACATCCCATCATTGTGATATTGATGCTATGGTCAATTGTTTGTACTCTTGTCGTTCATATAAGTTAGGCGCGCAGCTCTCTATACGCTAACACGCAGTTGCGTGCACATCGATTCGGCATGCCAAAAAAAAAATTGGCAAAATCAAAATTTATAGATTGAATGTTAAAGGAGAACCCTATGTTGTCACTTTTTTAATTGATGAAATTTTACACTATAGTATCTTTAATTGGATATTCTTTGGTGATAGATAAATCAATGTTTCGAGGTTATGTAGTATATGAATGATAAACACAGCTTGAAACATAAATATTTGTTCACGTATGGCATTGCAATTAGAAGAATGGTAGATTATAACAAACTGTAATAGGCTGCAACTATGTTTTGTCATCAATTTGTAATGCTATTATATTAAGCTTGCCACTGGATTAGTTGAAAATGTGGTACATAAAATCTCAGCTAAATCATCATAAGACTCACATGGTAAGTGATTATTTATTAGTGGTAAGCTTTTGTTTTTATTTGTGCAGAGTGCGTTGATCAGAGAGACAACTGGAATTTATTCAACAATTAACAATTAGTTGTTAAACTTTCTTGAAGGTAATTCTTCATTTATACCGTTGTTTAGATAAATTGTTCTTTTTCCGTACTGAAAATTCAAAACATAATGACATGTTTTTATAATTGGAAAATAGCGACAGGCTTATCATCGCAATAATTAATAGTTATCAAGGTACCAGGCTTATAATTTGATACACCAGACTCCCTTTTTGTCTACATAAGACTCATCAGTGACTCTCAGATCAAAATAGTTAGAAAGCCAAACAAATATAAAGTTGAAGAGCATTGAGAACCAAACACTTGTAAAAGATGTGCCAAATACGACTACGGTAATTTATGTCTGGGATAAGAACATCCTTAGTATTTCGAATAGTTTAATCGACTTTTATGCGACTTTCATACGAGTGATGAGTTAAGCTACCTATAAAACCAGGTATAAAAAATTAAAATCACAAAAATATTGAGCTCAGAGGACAATCAAATCGGAAAGTCCCTAATCACATGGCAAAATCAAATGACAAAACACATCAAAAACGAATGGACAAGAACTGTCATATTCTTTACCTGGTACAGGCGTTTTCAAATGTAAAATATGGTAGATTAAACCTGGTTTTATAGAGCTAAACCTCTCACTCTGTTGACAGTCTCATCAAATTCCGTTATATTTACAATGATACGCCATTTTCCACATAAGAAAATGCCTGAACTAAGTCAGGAATATATGTTTGCATACTTTATCTTTTTTACGTTATATAGGAACTTCTCAGTAAGAATAAATAATAACAGCATTATCCTTAATCTTCACGTATCATTTTATTAGCTTACCTTGCCAGAGGCCCAAGTAAGGTTTTTCATCACTTGGCGTCCGACGGAGTTAAAGCAGTTTAAAATACATTTTCGCAAATTATCATTGATATGGTTATAGTTATAAATTAACTGTTAACAAAATTTTTAATTTTTTGAAATACTAAGGCTATTCTACCTCAGGCATAGATTACCTTAGCTGTATTTGGCAAAACTTTTAGGAATTTTGATTCTCAATGCTCTTCAACTTCGTAATTTGTTTGGCCTTTTTAACTTTTTAGATTCGAGCGTCACTGATGAGTCTTTTGTAGACGAAACGCGCGTCTGGCGTATATACAAAATTTAGTCCTAGTATCTATGATGAGTTTATATACAACCACTGGGTCGATGCCACTGCTGGTGGAGATTTATTTCCCCGAGGGTATCACAAGCCTAGTAGTCAGCACTTTTTGTCATTTTTAGGGTGTTGGCTTGCCAATTATTGAAGGTCGTACGGTTACATATAGTTGTTAATTTCTGTTTCATTTGGTCTCTTGTGAAGAGTTGTCTCATTGGCAATCATACCCCATATTCTTTTATAAACCTGTAAGATATTATTATGTTTACTTTATATGTCTATAACCATTCCATCCTTTATAATCTTGGGCAGTGAAAGTAGCACGAGGTACACAAACAAACTAGACCAACTAGTTCATTATAAAAAAAAATATACACATGACAAAGTACAAAACAAGATCTTGAACTTGCAAAAAAATCAACATGCTTCGTGTATTTTATACAAACACTGCCTCATTTATGCTTTTTCGATTTTGGGAAAAATAACAAAATCAGTAACGAAGTTGTCAATACATTTTGATGAATATTTCCTTTCACTAATACTGTTTTTAAAGATTTTGGTAGAGTAACACACAGTCTTGCTCACACTTCCCGTATGAAATTATTAATATATTGAAAACAACACGTTATTAATTTCTTGCGTCCGAAGCGCTTTTCTGGATTTACCTTCATCAGGAACGCTCAAAGCCAAACATTTGAAATCCGAAGATGTATAAGTACCGAAACCGTTGAAGAGCTGAATGTCAAAAAATACCTAAAATAATTAGCCAAATTAATCTAAAGCCAACTTTGCCTGAGGGAGTTGAAACCTTAGTTTCTTAATAATTTATAAATTTATAAACGGACAATTTAAGTAAAGTTTGTTAAATCATGTCAGTACTGAAATACTGACTACCGAGCTGATGATACCCTCGGGGACTGATAGTCCACCAGCAGAGGTATCGACCCAGTGATGTAAAATATTGAAAACAACACGTTATTAATTTCTTGCGTCCGAAGCGCTTTTCTGGATTTACCTTCATCAGGAACGCTCAAAGCCAAACATTTGAAATCCGAAGATGTATAAGTACCGAAACCGTTGAAGAGCTGAATGTCAAAAAATACCTAAAATAATTAGCCAAATTAATCTAAAGCCAACTTTGCCTGAGGGAGTTGAAACCTTAGTTTCTTAATAATTTATAAATTTATAAACGGACAATTTAAGTAAAGTTTGTTAAATCATGTCAGTACTGAAATACTGACTACCGAGCTGATGATACCCTCGGGGACTGATAGTCCACCAGCAGAGGTATCGACCCAGTGATGTAAAATATTGAAAACAACACGTTATTAATTTCTTGCGTCCGAAGCGCTTTTCTGGATTTACCTTCATCAGGAACGCTCAAAGCCAAACATTTGAAATCCGAAGATGTATAAGTACCGAAACCGTTGAAGAGCTGAATGTCAAAAAATACCTAAAATAATTAGCCAAATTAATCTAAAGCCAACTTTGCCTGAGGGAGTTGAAACCTTAGTTTCTTAATAATTTATAAATTTATAAACGGACAATTTAAGTAAAGTTTGTTAAATCATGTCAGTACTGAAATACTGACTACCGAGCTGATGATACCCTCGGGGACTGATAGTCCACCAGCAGAGGTATCGACCCAGTGATGTAAAATATTGAAAACAACACGTTATTAATTTCTTGCGTCCGAAGCGCTTTTCTGGATTTACCTTCATCAGGAACGCTCAAAGCCAAACATTTGAAATCCGAAGATGTATAAGTACCGAAACCGTTGAAGAGCTGAATGTCAAAAAATACCTAAAATAATTAGCCAAATTAATCTAAAGCCAACTTTGCCTGAGGGAGTTGAAACCTTAGTTTCTTAATAATTTATAAATTTATAAACGGACAATTTAAGTAAAGTTTGTTAAATCATGTCAGTACTGAAATACTGACTACCGAGCTGATGATACCCTCGGGGACTGATAGTCCACCAGCAGAGGTATCGACCCAGTGATGTAAAATATTGAAAACAACACGTTATTAATTTCTTGCGTCCGAAGCGCTTTTCTGGATTTACCTTCATCAGGAACGCTCAAAGCCAAACATTTGAAATCCGAAGATGTATAAGTACCGAAACCGTTGAAGAGCTGAATGTCAAAAAATACCTAAAATAATTAGCCAAATTAATCTAAAGCCAACTTTGCCTGAGGGAGTTGAAACCTTAGTTTCTTAATAATTTATAAATTTATAAACGGACAATTTAAGTAAAGTTTGTTAAATCATGTCAGTACTGAAATACTGACTACCGAGCTGATGATACCCTCGGGGACTGATAGTCCACCAGCAGAGGTATCGACCCAGTGATGTAAAATATTGAAAACAACACGTTATTAATTTCTTGCGTCCGAAGCGCTTTTCTGGATTTATTAAGAATACATATTTCTTAATTCTTTCTGGAAATAAATAGCTTAAAAAGGAAAAAAGGAATATTAATTTACTTTGAACTTTGTCAATTATCTTTTAAATTGGTGAAAAACCGTATCTGTAAATGAATGTTAGCACGACGAAATTTCCTAATAATCATACCAGGAGCCTCAGAACTAAGCATACAAACAATTTCCAGAATAAGTATTGGTTAACAAAAAACAAATCGTGCGAGGAGTCTTTCGGCTATCGTACGAATTGTTCGTTTGCGGAGCCACTGCCGTATTTTTACAGTGATAAAATTCAAATGTTTTCATTGTTGACTTATATAATCAAAAGCGTTAGAATTAATTTCAATGGAACTGTGTTTTGCACAAGAAGGCCATCATCATTTTGAGAAAGTTGTAGGTTCAAATAAAGTATCGATCATTTCTCATCAAAAGTTGCTAATTTATAACGAAAATAAGCACGCTTTATCACAAACAATTTTAATTCAAATTCAGGATTTTATCACCAAGAAAATAAACTTAAAACTTTACTTTATTGTTTTATGATAGTCCTATGGTCTGTATAATTTTTGGTGAAATTATGTATTTTTCCTCATATAAAAAGGGGGAGGCAATTTTTCACATGCCATATTCACCTCAAATTGATTTAAATATACGTAAAAGAAACTTTAAAAACTTTTTTATATTCCTTGGTCAGTATTACTGTTATACTAATGCGTCTTCATAGTATAAAGATGTATCATTATGATATAGTTATCTGTCAGAATAGCATAGTTTGGTGATAAGTAAAATCACAAAAATACTGAACTCGGAGGAAATTCAAAAAGGAAAGTCCCCAATCAAATGGCAAAATCAAAAGTTCAAACACATCAAACGAATGGATAACAACTGTCATAATCCTGACTTGGTACAGGCATTTTCGTATGTTGAAAATGTTGGATTGAACCTGGTTTTATAGCTAGATAACCCTCTCACTTATATGACAGTCGCATCAAGATAATGTCGTGATAAGATAGTATGAAAAGGTGCCTCCATATTATATCAAGATGTCCTTGTAGTATATAACTATATCGTCGTAAGATAGTAGTATGTTAAAATAGTATGAAAAAGTTGCACCATGTTATATCGAGATGATTGTATAGTATGCAAATATCGTACTGAGATAGAAACATGGCATGATAGTGAGAGGACAAAATAATATGAAAACGTTTCTCAATGTAATATAAAATGTATATTTCTGATATCGGAATATCACACAATTGTATAGTAAAATGACAAATCAGTCTGAACAGGTAGCTCAATGTTATATCAAGATGTCTCCATATTATAAAAGAATATCTTCATGACAGAATAAAATAACTGAATAGTATGAAAAGGTAACTCCATGTTGTATCGAGTAAACTCATCATATATACCAGGATTGAAATTTTGTATTTTTTTCAAACACGCGTTACGTCTACAAAAGGTTCATTAGTGAAGCTCGAATAGAAAAAGTTTAAAAGGTCAAATAAAGAACGAAGTTGCAGAGTATCGGGGTCAACAATTCCTAAACGTTTGACCAAATACAGCTAAGGTAATATATTCCTGAGGATGAAAAGCCTTAGTTTTTTTTTAAATTCAAAGTTTTGTTAACATTTAATTTATATTTATGACCATATCAATGCTTATTCAGGTCAACACAGAAATATCTTTATAGTATATACATTTATCTTAGTTGTATAGCAAATTGACATAGTTTTTTTTTTATTCAACAACAGTATTGCTCGCTGTTAACAATTACTCCACTGACACAGCTATCTCAGTGAAGGTCCCTGAATTGACATAGTAGTATAGTCAAATGTCGTAATAATATAGAAAGTTTGCTTCGATGTTACCTTTGAAAACTAAATATATATCAAACCTTAATGATATGGCTATCGTTATCACAAGGCAGCTGTGGTGGTCCATACGGGGAAGATTTTTTTTAAGAATAGGTTGTTTAAAACAGGTATCTTTTTTCACTGTCAATATAACATAAATAGATAAATAAAAACCTTTTATTTTTGAATTCCTGTTCTGATAAATGCCAAAGTGGGGATAATTTATGTTTGATTGCTTGTGGCTTTACAGCCTTTAAAATTAGTTATGTGCAGAAATGTAGAAGATTTTTCACAAATTTCGATAATGAGAAGACGCTGACTTAAAAAAAATTTTAAAAGTATAAATAAAAAGAGATATAAGTCCCGAATCCAGATCTCACCTATCCAATCAATACCCTGAGGTCAACATCGTTCTGAGCTTGAAAAGTGGTAGATTGAATAAAAAATTGCAATGACCACCGAACTCCTCAAATGATAAAACAAACCAACTCAACACATCAATATATGACAACTTCAGTTATTGAATATATTCCCAATTTGGGGGTAATCACGAGAACAATTGGTGTGTTATATTATTTATATCTTTAGCTCTACCCTTCTGTCTCGTTAAATCTTGGAAAGACTGATATAGATTAGCATTTGTCGTAATTCGCCGTTTCAGAATCTAATGCATCCTGGATAATATTTTCAAAAGTGTACACCAAAACGTACTGATTGGTTAGAAATGTCATAAACAATGGAAATTTAACCAATGACGTGAAGTTATTTTCATTTTGGAGTACGAACAATGAAATAACCCATGATGCTTTAGATTCCGAAACGGCCACTTGTAAACTTTTAACTTTATTTGCATGATGTATCTGATGTGGTGAAACTTGTATACAGTAATAAAACTGAGAATGTAAATGGGGAATATGTCAAAGATACAACAAGAAAATCAAAGGAGAAAACAGCGATAAAATCCAACACCCGGTGGCGGTCTTCAGCTGGCCACTAAACAAAAATGTATACTAATTTAGTGAAAATGGACGTCACATAAGTCTCGTTAACATATATATGAACACAAATTGAAAAACAGACAAGATTTACAAAGGCAAGAGGCTTCTGACATGGGACAGGCACAAAATGCAGCGAGGTTTAACATGTTTTGTGAGATCCCCACCCTTCCCCTTTACCTCTAGTGAATGTTGAATACGCACAGTAAAAATCAGTTTAAAAGAAGTACGAGTCCGATATCAGAATAGTTAACAAAAGAAACTAAGCAAAATGACATTGATACATAGATTACCAAAAAGACTATTAGCAGTTACTGAAATGCCAGCTCCAGACCTCAACTAAACGGATTGAAAGATTATGTCTTCATCATATGAAAATTTTACCTCCCATTCATTTCTAGGAAGGGTTCGACCTGTTACTGAAATGCGTTTTGTTAAACTATACTTTTTCTCTTTTTTTGGTCTGTTTAAAAAAGTTGTTTGTGCTGTATTTAGACCGATCAAACATGCACACTTATAAAAATTGCGGTTTTTATCGAATGCAATCATAGGTTTGAACGTTGTTTTCAATTTAGACTTTTACATTCAGTGTATGTATAAAAGTCAATCGAATTTGTATTTGAGGACAAAAGTCTTGTAAGTCATTCTCAACAAATGAAAATACATATGCACTATATGATATTTCTTCAAAATCAATAACCAATTATAGAAACATATTTTACACCATATCATCTTTTATTTTGATATTCTTTGAAGATTGAGATATCAATATTTCGAGGTAATGTAGTAGTTATATGATAAGCACAACTTGAAACGTACATAGTTATGCACATTTAAATTTAAAGTATTTAATATCTAAATTCAATATGCTATAAACAAAACAAACACAGATATAGGATTAGTTGCTCGCAGTAACATATCATTTTCTCTTGCGATACAATATTTTATTTTACTTTCTTGTACATATTTCTTCGATTCAAACCACTGACATATAAATCCATGACATATAACATTGTTTCTCATTCGCATCTTTTCTTTTTCCTGGGTTAATACCTCCAACGCCTGTACGTATGTAATAAACATAGCAGCAACTGTCAATATACCAATGTGACCAACTTCAATTCGACGCAACTGCGAGCACCTTCGATAATATTACATTTAAATGCCAAACTTTATATAATACCATTAAATCCCACCCGTATAAACCGCCAAAACTTTCCTCGTGCATTATACACCCGACATCAAACTCTATAAATAGTACATACTGTTGCAGAACTAGTTATACTTGTTCCCATCTATAAATAATTACCACTAATAGCAAACGGGAAAACACTAATTTCAATCGAAATAAAATATATATTGCATTACAATTAGAATGACAAATTTATACAAACTGTAATAGGCTGCAACTATGGTTTGCCATCAATGTACAATGCTAATATATTAATCTTACCAAATAAAGGTAACAGTAGTATACCGCTGTTCGAAATTCATAAATCGATAGAGAAAAAACAAATCCGATTTACAAACTAGAACTGAGGGAAACGAATCAATGTAAGAGAACTACAACACAATAGAAACACAACAATAAAATGCAACACACACAGAGACGAACTATAATATAGCAATAGCCATTTCCTTGACATGGTACAGTGCATTTTAAGATAAAATGGTGTGTTGAACCTAGTTTTGTGGTATGCCAAACCTCACGCTTTAATGACAATGTTAATTATAACATTAAATGACAATATTACATGACAGGACTACAAAACAAAAAAATGGGAGAACATATAGGACAGAGAAACAAACGATTAATAATCAACAACAGGTACCTGGTTAAAAAGTCAATACGCCAGACTTGCGCCACGTCCACACAAGACTAACCAGCGACGCCCCGATGAAAAAAGTTTGAAAGCCAAAGCAAGTACAAAGCTGAAAAGCACTGAGGACAAAAAGTTCCAAAATGTTGTGACCAATACGGCCAGGGTTATTCACCTGGGACAAGAACATCCTTCTTATTAATGATAATACATACTTTTGCAAACAGTAAATTTTATAAAATGACTATATAATAGATATATATGATTAAACTGAAGTGGTGTCTAGCTACAGAACAAAGACGGATAAATTACAAATATTCACAGCCTTATTAGCCATAACCAGTGCTGCGCTCAAAGTGACGTCACATTTGAATTTCTTAAACGAGTTCCCAAAATTAAGAAAGAATTTAGATGACGTTCAAGATTAGATTTGTATAGCTGATCTAACGTTTATTATTAACAGTGCAAATTACAATACTAATTAATATCAAATTGCAAAAGTAAAGATACAATCAACAAATTACCAAAGGATTGGTAAAATAAAAGTGGTATACTAGTATATAATCTTGGCTAACCCATCCTGAGACTCACATGGTAAGTTGTTATTTATTACATGTAAGTTTTTGTTTTTATTTTTTTATAGTCATTATGTCATCCGTTTTATCGAGAGAAATGTTCGTGATAGAATACCAAACGGTGGTCAAGTATTGCGATTGAATCGAGAAAGCTCTGGTACCGGATCGTGAATATAACTTATCGAGAAGACATATACAAGGTCAATAACGTATCTAATTAAATTAATTACACGGACAAATTAGCAATCAAAATAAAGCTGTCTCTCAAAATGGTTCAACATTATGATCATTATGTGAGAAAATATTTACACAAAATTGATATTTCGGATCGTAAAAGATCAAGTCAAGCTTTTGGAGATCATGAAAAGGGTCGTGAAAAATCTGATGCTATCAAGACGTTCAAACATTCTTTAATTATATGATAATTTAGCACTTCGGTGTTGACATGGATATCAATAAAGGATTTTCTTATCCCAGGCATAGATAAACTTAGCCGTATTTAGCAAAATGTTTTGGAATTTTGGATCCTCAATGCTCTTCAACTTTGTACTTTTGGCTTTTATAACTATTTTGATCTGAGCGTCACTGGTGAGTCTTATAAGGACGAAACGCTCGTCTGGCGTACTAATTTATAATCCTGGTACCTTTGATAACTAATTATATTTGTTATCGGTATGGAAAAACTAGACTTGCATAATTACTCGGGTTTCTTTTGTTGATGATGCATAGGGAGTAAATTGTGTATTGTAATTGGATCTAATTATATTATAGGTGTCATACCACCAATTAAAAGTCCCTATCTGTTCAACCAAATTTTGCAATTTTCACAGCTTTATCAATATTTTACCTTAAGTTTAACTTCATAGAAATCAGGTATATCCTGAATCGTACATGTATCAGTTTTCTACATGCAAATTTTCAACAAATGTTTAAAATATATAAAAAAGAAGAGGTCTTCCGAATAGAGGTATCACTTAAAATAACCCCTGGTTTTCTGGAAATCTTAAATTAGTATACTATGGAGTGCATTAATCCTTTATTTTGAATGCAAACTCATAAACAAGTAAATTTTAGCTCAAAATGGTCTTAATATATTTCTCTTTCACCAAAAGTTTCATTTCTGCCGATTTGTTGGTTAGTTTAAGTAAACAATGATATGAAAGGCACTATTTTGTGTCAGAGTAGGCCTACTTTTACATACGTTCTAACTTGGAGGGAGTAAATGGAAATGTGACACCTAAAACCACCACAAATATCAGGTGAATTATAGCAATATCACTATATTTGTCTGTCCCTCGTCAGTTATTATAAAATTTGAGATTGTTTTATTTTGTATCTATAATTTTCATTGCGCATTTTTATGACCATTATAATCATAAAGCGAAGATCCTCATTAAGCATTTCAAAGTATGAATAGTTTCAAATCTCGACTGTGCCTTATTTCATGGATCAATGAAAGCTTGAATCTTTTACTTATTAAATTAGTTACTCGTTTCCTTCAGTTGCAAGTATATCAATTGGTAAGCAAAATATTGTTTTCTAATTATTAAGTCTGGTCACGCATTTTCTTTCACGATGACGATAACGCGTCGCCTGATCTTACACGATCAAGTTTGTTGATAAATCAACAAAATTCAAATTTTTCATATAAAGGGATCATACATTTATTTTACTGTACTATCGGACGCATCAAAGATTAAGTTTCAAATATATCATGATATATTGGAATATGACCATTAAAGATACAAAAAGCGTGTTTTTGTTAATGAATCCCATGGACATGTATTCCGCCTTTTGTGTTTTTTTCATAAAGTACTTTATATTTTCTTTATCTAATTGCACAGTATTGTTGAGAAAGTTAAATAATTTTGACATACATATTTTACAACATATTGTCTTTAATTTTAATATTCTTTAATTTCTGAGAAATCAATGTTTCAATGCTATGTAGTATATGAATGATAAGCACAGCTTGAAACATGTATGTATTGTGTGGCAATTAGAATGATTATTTTATACAAACTGTAACAGGCTGCAACTATTGTATCATTTTACCATCAATTTACCACCTATTATTTTAAGCTTACCAAACGATTAGTAAAATTAAAGTGGTACATATAATCTTAGCTACATCATCCTAAGACTCACATGGATTTTTATCAGTGGTTAGTTTTGTTTTTATTTTTGCATTTTACGTTTATCAGAGTTGGAATTTATCACAATTTATCAATAGTTGTTAACCTTTCTTAAAGGTAATTATTTATTAATTCTGCTGTTGAGATTATTTGTTCTTTTTCCGTACAGAAAATTCAAAAAATAATGAAATGTTTCTATGATTGACAGTTTTATCATCGCAAGAATTAAAACTTGCATTTTGAATCAAACAGGATTTTTTTTTCGAATTTCGTAAAAATGAAAAATCGCATTTTTGTGTAAAATGACAAAATCGCAATAACAAATGCAGGCTATAATTCCTAAATTCACAGTATTTCAAGTTTTTTTTTATATTAAGTGTACATATTCAAGTCGACTGGCTTTTGTTTGAATCAAATCAAATCAAATCAAATAATTTTATTGGTGTAAATTCCTATACAGAAAGGATATCAGTTGACATTTACAAAATACAAATACAAATACAAAAATAAACAAACAAACAAACAAACACAAAAAAGCCAACATATTTTCTCAATGATAAGAGAAACATATTTTATATTTACATTGCTTGGAGGTGTTATTCATACAATATTATTTAATTCAAGCTATTACAATCAGCTTTAATACTATAAAAGCTCTTTACAACATTATTATAATTGACCTTATTGACTTCATAATCTAATGTATCGTCAGTCATTCGCTACGTATAATGATATTCGGTAATTTTTCTTGAACATTAATGACCAATTGTATCATGCCATATCACTTCCGGTATTAAATTCGAAAGTGTTTGCGCATGAATGACTTAGCAATGTGTTTGCATAGCTCGGCGAGATCAGACATAGTTTGTCCTTATAGGTAAACTTATTTATTCAGTTAAAACTATTTTTGTCAACAAATTTGACATTAAGCAATTACAAAGCATATATTTATTTTGTTGATATTGATTTTAATATACTTTACGACAACTGCCAGAAGTGAATTTTACGACAAACCAAGAAAAATTGACTGACAGAATGAAAAAGAAAAATAAGTTTGGAAGGGGGCGATGTTTTCTCAAAGAAAATTAATTATGAGGACGATGTCCCTAGTCTAATAGAGGCAGAGTTACACATTTGTTCTATGAAGAAAAAGATCAAAATGAGTTATTCAGCAGTGAAGTCCAACTCAAAGTCATTCCACAACGTCCGATACCATGCGTGGTATCTCGGAACCCAAATATCTAGAAAAATCATTTCTGGTTTTGACAGTTTGATATTTATGAATATTTTGAAATCCATAGAAGATAATCAGAAAACATAAGACGATGAAATTACATGTAAGTTTTGATCAATAAGGTCAATGAATTGTATGAGAATGAATACGATGAGTATGATGATGCAAATGATTATTTAAAGTTAAGGTGGCTCGCGGGTCTAAATCGTTTGTTTTTTTTTATTTAATATAGGATTTCGCTATATTTTTCTATAAATGAACTTGATCTTATGCTTAAAAGAAAAATGAAATAAAAAAATGGGGTCACCCTTCATTTACGCTCACAATCTGACATCGAAAGATGCATACATTTTTGTTAATGTCCTTTTTTTCTGTTGAACTAATAGGAGAAATAGCGGTAATATCGAAATAAAAAAAGAACTAAATTACAGAAATCGCTTAAATTTTACAATTATTTAGTTTATGTACAGCTTATTCGAAAACAACTATAAAAAATTTAGGTCACCGATGAGTAAAAAACAAATATTTCAATTTTAATTCCAAAAAAAGGAATTTTTGTACCAAAGGGAGATAATTTAGAGCTTTTTCAATGATATCTACATTTTAAAAGTCACCTGGGGGCAACACGTATTGATTTTTTGGAATGATTTTTGTACCATATGATAAAGTAACAACTACTAAAGGTAATTAATAAAATTTGTAATGATAGATAAATGTTAAATTTTTTCTGAAAATCTTATACCCGCGAGCCTCCTTAAAGCAGCCAGCTGAAAAAGCTATGTCAGATATAAACAATAATGATGTACATGGCACAACACACGATTCATAACAATGAGTGAACAAAGTAAGTATTCTACTATGATCAAACGGTTTAAACAAAACGAGTTGAATGGGGAAACATTCACGAAACCCTGACAGAAAACATTATTGACTTGTTTAGAAAAGACATGAATGAGAGCCAAAATAATGATTGGATCATAGAAGAGTAAGATCCTAGACCAGA
Source organism: Mytilus edulis (assembly GCF_963676685.1). Classification (NCBI taxonomy): domain Eukaryota; kingdom Metazoa; phylum Mollusca; class Bivalvia; order Mytilida; family Mytilidae; genus Mytilus; species Mytilus edulis. The sequence goes on along the minus strand of NC_092356.1, from coordinate 48,393,597 downwards.
TAAATTTGATGGGTTGTATATTGTAAGGACAAATCAACTGGTATGGGATTTGATCTCCTGTTTTGCTAAAACGTGCGATAATAAAATGTAAAACATAGAAATATCGGTAGTGAAAGCTGCAGTCATGCTAATTAAGATGGAGAATAAAGTTGCAAAAACGGGCAATGAAACAAATGAATCTAGTGAAGTTATTGAGGAATGCAATGATATTTTAGCATTACAAGGTCACACTAATATGCAAAATAAACGAGCAAGAAAAGAAATCAAATATGAGTTGAAAAATGAACACACTCATCTGTGTGCACAGTCATAACTTTATACCACATTTCTCTTTGGGGAGAAACAAAGGCAACAGTAGTATACTACTGTTCGAATGTCATTAATCCATTGAGAGAAAATCAAATCCGAGTAACAAACTAAAACAGAGGAAAACACATCAACTATAAGAGGAAAACAATGAAACAACAGAAAAACCAAAGTGCAACAAAAGTCCAAACAACAATGGAACACACCGAGAAAAGAACAATGAGATAACAACTGCCAGTTTAACGACTTGGTACAGGTCATTTTAAGTAAAAAATGGTGTGCTGAACCTGTTTTTTTTGTTAGCCAAACCTAGCGCTTTAATGACAATGTAAAATATAACTCTTAAAGGATAACATTACCATGATTACATGATAGGACTTCAGTACAAATAAATGCAAGAAGATTCAGGACAGAGAAATACACAAATAAACAATACAATAATACATTTCGACATGCTAATAGTTATCAAAGTTGTATGGAGGAGAATGTATCGAAAGTAGCCAAAGATATAGAAGACTGCTTTAATATAGCAGATCGGATTCACTTTGGACGTTGACGTTCAAGGTTTAAAGGGCGATTTAGTAGATGTGGTAGATGCAGATATGGCTGTGGAATAGGCAGAGGACTTGGTATTGATAGAGGTTCATATGAAAGCCATCCACAATAAGATTTTGCAAGTACCAGTAATGACACTGAAGTAAAAAACTTTCCCCGGTCAGGCAGTTCAACAGGGGTCAAAACTATGTAAATAACCAAGATAAAGATGAGGTTTGTCCATTAAATGGGTTTTAAGAAGGTAGAGTGAAATATTTTATTATGAGTGGAACAGTCATCATGGATATTGTAGAACAAATTATTATGTAGAACTGGAAAACGACGAATTTTGTTTGAAATTCAACAAAGTATCAGTGCAATTCGAATGTAAAAGAAACTTTAATTAAAGGGAAACTTCGCAAAAAAATCAAAAATTGATATTATATAAAATAAAATTGAGAATGGAAATGGGGAATGTGCCAAAGAGACAACGACCCGACCATAGAAAAAAAAACAACAGCAGAAGGTCACCAACAGGTCTTCAATGTAGCGAGAAATTCCCGCACCCGGAGGCGTCCTTCAGATGGCCCCTAAACAAATATATACTAGTTCAGTGATAATGAACGCCATACTAATTTCCAAATTGTACACAAGAAACTAAAATTAAAATAATACAAGACTAACAAAGGCCAGAGGCTCCTGACTTGGGACAGGCGCAAAAATTTATTCTGTATAGAAAGGCTCAAATTCATAGATATTAAAGTTTTATTCTGCTAGATAAGAGATCACCATCGATTTTAAATCTAGAGTATCAATTCTCTGCGTTCGGCCATTTTGTCATCTTGTCCGATTTGAAACCACGATATGTCTAAGGACCAAAACTCAGTAACCTGATGTAGTCGTAATTGCGTGTCGATATCTTGTCAATCGTACGGTTGTTTTATCCAACTAATTAACGAACTTGATACGGAAAATTTTCTCATTTTTTTAAAAATAACCATGGTCTGTTATTTGTAAACTGTTAATATTGGAAATAGTTAAAAAGTCAAAGTTCAAATCATAAGTAAGTGTTCCGTGAAAATTGAATTGTTTTCAAAAATCTAATTTGTTCATAATTATACCCCACGCAACGGGTTGCGGAGGGTATAATGTTTTTGACCCGTCCGTCCGTCCGTCCGTCAGTCCGTCCGTCAGTCCGTCAGTCCTGTTTCTTGTCATCGCAACTCCTCTCAAACCACACAACAGAATTTCACGAAACCTTTTCAGATAATAAGGACATACTATGTAGTTGTGCATATCGACGGGAAATTGCGATTCAATTTTTTTTCTAGGAGTTACGCCCCTTAGAACTTATTTACTTTAATGTACTACTGCAACAGTTCGTCATCGCAACTCCTCTGAAACTACACAACAGAATTTCATGAAACCTTTTAAGATAATAAGGACATACTATGTAGATGTGCATATTGACAGGAAATTACGATTTTTTTTTTTCTAGGAGTTACACCTCTTTGAACTTATTTGCTTTAAGGTACTACTTTAACAGTTTGTCATCTCAACTCCTCTGAAACCACACAACAGAGTTTCATAAAACTTTGTAGATAATAAGGACATACTACGTAGATGTGCATATCGACAGGAAATTACGATTCATTTTTTTCCCTAGGAGTTACGCCCCTTTGAACTTATTTGCTTCAATGTACTTTTGCAACAGTTTGTCATCTCAACTCCTCTGAAACCACACAACAGAATTTCATGAAATTTTGTAGATAATAAGGACATACTATGTAGATGTGCATATTGACAGGAAATTATTATTCAATATCTTTTCTTATAAAAAAATTTTTTCTTACACTTATTTAATTTCTCCAATGACAATGTGGGGACGTGGGGTATGTGAGCGTGCTCATTATGGTTTTTTTATTCTTTTATGTAATAAACTTTATTCAAATAAATTCGAATCTTCTCTCAACTGATCACCCGCATGTCTTATAGTACGGTGACCAGACCCAATATTTTTTAGATTTAATCGTCAAACATACTATATGGCTATATTATATATCATTGGATTCGGAAAAATGAGTACTTTTGAAATAACGATGTCGTCAAAAAGAAATGTGGTAACAGTTTTGCATAAAATAGGGTCAAAGATCAAATTTTGTTTTCATTTTTTTTCTTCCATAATTTTGAAATTTGAAGATATATACAACAATTTAGGTAACATTTCAGATACAGACATTATTTTCAAATCATTAAACAATGAATTATCTCGAAAATGAAACAAAAATGAAATAGGAAATCGATTTATACTGGAAATTGGCTTTATTCAAACACTTGATCTATTATGCAAATATTCTAATAAAGTTACAGTAGTTACCTTACCGGCTGACATTCAACCTCAAATGATAAATATTATCATTTTAACTGAAGCATAAGCTCATTCATGTAATTCATGAAAACTTCAAAGCACCCAATACCACGAAAGCAGTTATAATTCAAAAATTCCAACCAAAGAAATCCTCACAACAGAATTATGCCAGGAGTATCTTCTGGTTCATCTGTCAAGGAACATGATTTGAAATTTCTATATAATTCTGACCCTTTACAGGAGTAAAGCCTCGGGCATGTACGGTTTTGTTGTGAACAAACACATTACATTTTTACATGGACATTTTCCCTTCAATGAAAACACAAGATCCTGCAAGAATTCTGCTGACATATGCCCATTAAAATACACGGGGTGTAACGAATCATTTAAATTTCGCCAACCGTATTGTAAAATTGACGAAATAAGGGGGTTAGCAATGTGTAATGTGCTCCAAATTTTTAGTTTGAAACAAAGTACATAAAACATGCTGTTTCAGTGCTGCCTCACAGGGAGGTAACCTGACTAAACTTGCATCTTTACTGGTGGCAAACTTGAAGTGCATTGGATAATTACTATGATGGAATGGTTTTAAAGAGATATTTCTGATCATAAAGCTTTGAAATTAACTTCCATGCCCAAGCAAGGGCTTCATCTTTGTCAATATTACCGAAACTCTAAAAAAACACCGAAATAGTCGTGCGTTTCCTTCAAAGTCTTGTAGACAGTTTGTTTACCTACTCCAAACAGAGACAGTTATGTCGCATCCGGTTAGTGCATGTACAGCAGGCAATAGTTTACAAATTGGTGGGGAACGACAGACACATAGTTAGTGAATGGGGGAAAGTCTTCGCCCATCCTTTACACTGCTAATGTTCCTCACATGCACCCACAACTCGATCGTATGTGTCATATATTTATAGTAGTGAACGCACAGAACAATCACATCTGTATTAGAGGTCCGTATGATTGTTCTTCCACTATTTCCCATTTCTCTAAACTTGGTGTCAAAGTTTAAGACATCGATTATTGACCTCCTCTTGAGTGCTTAACAAATTACGACAGCCATTAACAGTGTTGGTATAATTTGACAATTTCGGAATTTACAAACGTTCTGGTTATGCAAAGCTCACATCAGATGGAATCATAGGGGATTTGTAAAAGTTTTGTAGTCAGGAATAATCTGATACACTTTGGTGGAAGCTATAGTCTTTGTGCGGCGTTCCCTTTCGACAGACTTTATAGACTTGTTCATGACATAGCGGTCAAAAACATCTGCTACAGTTTGCGCTATAGAAATTCGTTGGGACATATGTTTTAATAGTCAGCTGCAATGTCACCGAATGTTTTAGGTTACCTTTTCTAAACATCAAAACCAATGCCTTACCAACTGTAAGTTGGGAGTGATAGTATAAAGGAAGGTACGGAAAGTGCTTAGGGAACTTCAGATTTAAATTACTTCAACAAATAAGACTTACATGATTTTCTCATGGTGCCGTCATCTTGAAAAAGGGAAATTGGAATGGGACCTACAGGTTGCGACAGCACATATTCTATGGTACATCATCTCTATATTTTGCCAGATTCAGTGCACGTCTAAATACAAGTTAAGGATGTATGTGACCTAAAAGTATTTGCCCCGATTTATATTTAAGGTTTGTTTTTGTGGTCATGTTTTCAACATTTTTAGTTTTGACTTTGATATTGGACTATAAAAACTCCTTGAAGGACCTAAAGAAATTGAACTAGTGATACAATGCTTAGACATACTCAATCCTTCCTCTACAGCTGTGAGCAAAGAATCTCGAATATCTCTTGAAGCATGCCTTTTCTAGAAGAGATATTAATAAGACATGGAGGATGGGATTCAACATCAAAAGGATCAGTCATGGATAATTCAGATGGTTCACAATAGCAATAACATGTTCTTCGTCTCTCTTCATTGCTGTTGGTTTTGTTTCCTCTTGTGAATTTGCATTATCTGCAGCAATTCCAGCCATTTTCAGCGTTACACGACTAAGGGGTTCTAGGAAATGACTAGTAAGGGTCCATCTAACAAGCGCAGACTTTTGATTTGTTATGCCTACAGTGCCACCTGATCCCCTTGGGGCTTTTATAACGGTCTTTTCTCTTGCCATGTCGGTCCTTGACCGTTAAATTGTCCAGGAGTCTGTCTTTAAGAAAAGTAGCCATCCATAAAAGATGATCGAATATTCGCAGAAAGTTGAAGCATATCGACTATGTAAACTGGCATCCACCTTCAGTAAATAGTACGGTTTGTTACAAAAAAACATAAGGTTACATTTGAGATGACGATCGCAAGGAAGTGACCAATTTCCCTCTCGTCCTGCTGTAACATTTGACAGCAAAATGTCTACTGCTTCAAGGAACACATCCCAGTATTTGAATGTAAGTGATACAGCCCTCATTGCTTATATGTATTTATAAGAGGCTGTATATGTGCTTCGAATAGCTCCGTCATATGAGCGTAAGGACTTGTGTTTGGCTTAAATTGCTTAATTCGTGCTTCTGAGGTATTATTGATTAATAAAAGTATGAAATATCATATAAATGTTAATTAATGTACATTTTGCGTTAAAAAAAATGATGAAATTGAATTGAAACGTACTCTATTCAATGCAAAATATTCGTAGTGTCATTTTTTTACATAAACTCTTTAATAACGGATTAATTTTGCTAAACTTTATTTGAAATCGTTAAAATATGGTGTAACAACAATGTTGTAATAACAGAAATCATAGCACGGACGTTATTTTACAATGTAGACCTTAAAACTTTTCTAAGTCGATTTTTCGTTTAAGTTAACTTACGTACTTCAAAGCCCATTTTACAAAAAATGCACCGTACGATTTTTTGACCACAAGTCAAAATGTTTAATTTAATATTTGATCTACCAATACTGTGATTTATAGCCGTATAGTCAGAATGACGATTAAACTCATTAAATAAGCGACTTTTCTTTACTCGGTCACCGTACTATAAAGGTATTACTCCCAAAGGTATTGTGAGGGGTGTGAGGTGACACGTCCAGGTATTCAAGCGATTTCCTGTCGGGCTTTTAAGTTCATGCATCGTTTCACTTCTAAGGGTATTGATCAGTGTACACGGCCGATAACTTATAACTTTCCATTTTGAACTATTAGGTATATAATATACATCTCTGTCTTGCGTGTCCGAAAGTGATATAATATACTAGTCATTACTAAACTCATACGCTTGTTTATAAGCAACATTTCTGGTGTAAAGAATATTATTTCTTATGCAGCAAAAATACTTCAATCTGATTGGTTGACTACCCCGGTGTAAATAACACCCCACCCTTGTTCACCCGGGGATAAATAAAATTTTGCCAAAATTTAAAAAAAAAGGAAATTTTGCCAAAAAAAATTAAAAAATAAAATTTTCCCAAAATAAAGAAAAAAAAAATAGAAAAAAAATAATAAGAAGAAAATGCTAAAAAAAAAAAAATTTAAATTTTTAAAAAATATTTAGTTTTTTTAGTTTTTTTTGTAAACTCAAAAGAACACAAAAATTTTCAGAACTTTTCCAAAAATAAAGTAAAAAAGTGTTTGGCAATGTGCAGCAACATGGACATTGAAATAATATTACGCTGGAAATTTTTCACTACCATTTTTACAATTTTACGTCCTGGTTTCAAAATATGTAAAGGAATTGTTCATAAGAAATAAATTCGTTATCTTGGTGTAATCAGGGGTGTACGGAATTTTACACCGTTGTTGAAAATTCATACACCCATTCGGCTGCGCCTCAGGGTGTATGAATTTTCAACAAAGGTGTAAAATTCTGTACACCCCTGATTACACCAAGATAACTAATATTATTTATAGAAATATAAATAATACAAAAAAAAACAAGATTTGATGAAATAAAAATCTATATACATATTTTTTCCAAGGGTAAATTTGGTTATGTAATTATATACTCGTTGTCAATAGTGAAGGACAAATTGGAACATACCAGAAATATTAATTTAAAAAAAATTACGCACTTGTCGACCATTCGTTTATACGCCTGGATAATAAGTTACGGAACTATAGCACAAATTGAAATATATACATGTATACATTGAACATAAGAAAGAAACATACATTTTGTGTAAATTGGAGTAAAAGTTTTGTAAATAGACTAGTCCACGTATGCCAACAGTATGTAATAGACTATTGTATACCAAAAGAAGAAGAAGAAGAAAAAGAAGAAGAGAGCCAATTTAATTTAAATACAGGTCGATATATAACTTGCTTTGGCTCATCGAACTTTTCCAAAAATAAAGTAAAAAAGTGTTTGGCAATGTGCAGCAACATGGACATTGAAATAATATTACGCTGGAAATTTTTCACTACCATTTTTACAATTTTACGTCCTGGTTTCAAAATATGTAAAGGAATTGTTCATAAGAAATAAATTCGTTATCTTGGTGTAATCAGGGGTGTACGGAATTTTACACCGTTGTTGAAAATTCATACACCCATTCGGCTGCGCCTCAGGGTGTATGAATTTTCAACAAAGGTGTAAAATTCTGTACACCCCTGATTACACCAAGATAACTAATATTATTTATAGAAATATAAATAATACAAAAAAAAACCAAGATTTGATGAAATAAAAATCTATATACATATTTTTTCCAAGGGTAAATTTGGTTATGTAATTATATACTCGTTGTCAATAGTGAAGGACAAATTGGAACATACCAGAAATATTAATTTAAAAAAAATTACGCACTTGTCGACCATTCGTTTATACGCCTGGATAATAAGTTACGGAACTATAGCACAAATTGAAATATATACATGTATACATTGAACATAAGAAAGAAACATACATTTTGTGTAAATTGGAGTAAAAGTTTTGTAAATAGACTAGTCCACGTATGCCAACAGTATGTAATAGACTATTGTATACCAAAAGAAGAAGAAGAAGAAAAAGAAGAAGAGAGCCAATTTAATTTAAATACAGGTCGATATATAACTTGCTTTGGCTCATCGAAGTTATGGACATAGTAAAATCACAGATTTATGTATCAATTAGATTGTTCTCGAATAAAGGAAGAAATTCGTCATTATCACAATTGTTCCGACATGCATGTAATACATACGCAACTGGGCGTACACAATGATCTCCAAGGGATGTGAATATTTTCCAGGGAAAACTATAGAGTATCAAAGTTTCAAATTAATTTCGGGATTTATTTTCTTTCTTGATATTCAATGACAGCAATTTAAAGAATAAACTGCTTGTCCGCTTTAGGGGTATTCTTGCCAGTTAAAACAGACTTAAAATTCGTTCTGTTTTTTTTTTTTAAACATCGTTGGTCAAATATCTAAAGTATTATACGTTGTGAGACGAAGACTTTTTTAATAAGGACATTCCCGATTATGCATAAATTTTGTTGATGTTTTTCACACTTGAAAAGAATATCTTTTCGATTCCATTCCAAGAAGATCCTTTAATTTCCTAAATTTTTTAAAACATCTTTTTTTTTCATATAGCTGAAGTATTGATGCGTTGTGATATTTAAATATTTTGATGAGAACATTTATTCCTAAATAAGTAAATAAAGATCGCTTTGGATGGACAAATTTATATAATTTCAATTGTAAGTGATCTGTTTGAAATATTTAAGGTTGCCGATTCTAATTTAAAATAGTACAATTTTTAGTTCATACACTCGTGTTTAGAAGGCTATTTTTATTTATAATAAATTTATTCAATTAAAATAATTCAGTATTTTATCGTTACAAAAGTAATCAGAAGTCATAATTCATTTAAAAGTGATCTTATGCAAAATATAAAAATATACAACAGCAATCCAGTTATTGTGCGACCTTATTATTCCCGTGAATTAATTTTAATTCTCTTTTTTTACATTTCTGTGTCTAAAACTATGACTGACTCAGTCACTCTCGTTTACCATTCTGATACGAAATGTTGTTCCCACCTGAAATGCCAGTGAACCATGACGCCTAGATTTCACTGAACGAAGATCAAAAGATTAGAATTACATAATGCTAATCTTTTAATTACCTTGAGTTTAACTACGCATTCAACATTCACTAAGTGTCACAAAACAATACACATTTTATTTCCACCGTACAAGCAAGTGAATTTTTTTGCTGGAATGAAGCAAAAAGGTCAGAATACAAACATATATTTTTAATACACTATCGATCATGTCAGTTTCATATGTTTGTTTAAAGTATTTGTAGAAAAAAATCATTAAAATGTTCTACAGTATGATTTACTTTTATTATTAAAATTCGTTTAAAAAAATCCACACGATCTTATTTTTGAAAGTTGCATGGCTTTCGCTTATTTTTCGTTGGTTAATAGCTACACCAAAAGTCATCGATGCACTTTAAATCACGTTATCAAATGGTTAACGAACAAGACTTAAATGAGATTAATTTCACTCCCGGCATGCAAAAAGACTTAAACTACGTCACATAAGTCAGAAAGTTTCAAGAAATAAAATTAATAATTTCCAATTTTCTTCTTTATTAGTTTTCATATCAAAATAAAACTTGGTAAATATGTGTTTTTATGGTATTATGAACATAATAAGATGAAAAGTGAAAAATCGCGAATTATCCCCTTAAACAAAAATAATTACAAACAACATTAGAATTTAAAGTACTTGCAGAGGTTCGTCATATCACCTATATGTTTAAGACCCACACTCAATTTGGGACATAGAATGATAAACAAATAGAAAACAAAATCAATTTGTTCCATACAATTATTTTAAAATGGACACTTTTTAAATGCACTCAAACTAAGGATTGATAACATGTACAAGGCTAGTGTCGATTTGAGACATGCATAGTATAGTGTGCCTGTAGCACAAAACCATCAAAATACTTGAGATTTTTAGGTGACGATCAAATATTTCAATTAACCTGCTGAACTAATAGACATGCTGCAGCACCATGATATTTCACAAAAAATATAAAACCTGTTTATTTCCGGTTGAGAATTTTAGATTTCTCTAATGATTGCTATATTGATGATAACCTACTATGTGCTGATACACAAAAAGTATGTAAAGATAATGTTTCAGAAACAATTTCATTAACGGGTTTTTGTGATTCAGTCTTAAACATTAGTATTTGAAACATTAAAAAAGATTACATTTTTAGTAAATATTAAAGCCTCTGAAGAAATGGTTGTTACTTTGCCACAAAAAAAGAACGCACTGCAAAAGAAAGCAAAAACATATATTAGAAATGTGGCTAAAGTGATTGGGTTGATAGTTTCAAGTTTTTCTTAAGTAGATATTGGTAAATTACGTTACAGAAATTATTAAGAAAAGGCGAAAACTAACGCTCTTAAAAACTCAAATGGAAATTTTGATTACAATATATCTATAACATATTTAATGAAATAAGAGTTAACTTGGTGGTCTTCAAATATATTTACACAACAAAGAAAAATTTCTAGGGTAAAATCTGGTTTCATAATTGAGACTTATGCCTCTGGGTTAGGTTTGGGCGCTATTTTTGATTAAAAAAAGGATAGATGGGCAATGGACAGAAAAATAAAGAGAAAACACTATAAATTATTTAGAAATTTCAGTTATTGAATTTGCTTTGCAATCATTCAAAGAAAAAAGAGAACATAAAAATGTTGAAATTTTAACAGACAACACAATGGCCGTTGCATACGATAATAATATGGGAAGAGCCAAATCATTACATTGTAATGAAATAAGTAGAACTTTATGGTTATGGTGTATTGAAAATAGGATCTGGTTGTCATGTACCCATATTCCAGGAAAATTGAACACAGAGGCTGATAAAATAATATTCCGTATTTATAATGATTAAACTGAATTGAAATTGAGGAACATTGTTTTTGGATCCTCTTGCGTCATTAAAAGATGTATTTTCTTTAAATTGGAAACATTGTAATTATGTATACATGTTTCCTTCTTTCAGTCTACTGGGTTCTTGTTTACGTAAAATAAAGACGGAAAAGGCAAAAGGAATAATGAAAGCACCTCTCCGACCCACGCAACCTTGGTTCACCAGGTTGATGGAACTGCAAGTAGACAATCCCTTAATAATTCAAACAAAAAAAATAATAACAACGCCTCATCACGACACGGAAGATCCAAGTCGGAGAACGGTAATTATGTTTGTTTGTCACGTGTCAGATACTATATCGAAAACGAGGGCTTTCTGAACAAAAAGTTAATAGTACCATGTCATCATGGAAACGTGGCACTTAAAACAATATCAGACGTTCACAAAAAGATGGTTTCACTACTGTAGTGAAAAACATATTAATTTGTATCAACTAACTGTAGACAATTTTTTATGATTTTAAACAGCATATTCGACGCAGGCCTTGTATATAGTTCTCCTAATACTGCTATAGGATCTCTGTCAGCATTTGGATTTAAAGGCGAAGAAAACTTAGTAGGTTCGCATCCATAATGATTCGAAACAAAAAAGGAGTATATAGTTTAAGCCCTATATTATCAAGTATGCACACATTTAACAGGTTACTAAAGTCTTATTCTATTTGCAAAACACGTGTATCCGGTAAAATGCATTAGTTTTAATGATTCAACATCAAAACTATGTATGTTTATTGCATTTTATACTGCACTCGTTCTATTTGAGCAGTCAAAATGCGTTGACTGTATATTTCTATGTCATATACAGTCACTGACCCGATATCACTTTTCCTCATGAATATTTAAATAGAAATTGCCGAAATAATATTGAATTATTCATACGACCTCTTCAACCTGTTCTTGTTTCAAATGCATACAACGATGCGTGGAACGACTCAACATTGTTTCTTTTGGAATTATTGGAAAAACATATTTAATTTGTTAATATTGTTTGTTTGCAACCTATAAATCATTATGTTTTATGCTTATGGTTGATATTTAAGTCCATACTCAAACGATTTCGTTCACCATCGAGTGTTTGTTTCAACAGGTAAATGTAAATTTCATTGCGTTGTATATTTCTCCGCGAGCATGACGTGAGGCCTTTTTAAAGGGTATTTCCCCCAATATTTAAATTAAAAAAAAATAACCTTAACGCATTAAACAACAATTGCAAATGTTTTTTTAGATTGCAGTATAAAGACAATAATAGTGCATTGACTTGACATATCAACGATATAAGGATTCGGCACGAAACGGGGAAATAGCTCGGCACAGCCTCGCATTTCCCCGTTTCTAAGCCTCATCCTTATATCGTTGATATGTCAAGTCAATGCACTATTATTGTCTATAACAAAAGCAACAAGAACCAATTCGACTCATCTTTGAAATGTTAATAAAGTAAATGAGTTGAAATCAAAGTTTGTTGTTGAAATAGCCACACCAATATGTTACTTAAGATGCAATTGCAAGATGGACTAAAACTGTTTTGCTTAGATCTGGCAAAGATAAACATAGTTATGATGCTCACATTGTGCGTGCAGAAACGAAATTCTGCGCAAAGTTGAAGGCAGTCCCTATTCCAGAAATTATGACAAAGCAGCATGAACAAATGAAAAAACATTCTTTATTTTGTACACCATGTACATGAATTAGGCTGTTTGTTTTCTTGTTTGATGTTTTACATTTGTCATGTTGGAACCTTTTATAGCTGACTATGCGGTATAGGTTTTGCTCATTGTTGAAGGCTGTATTGTGACATATAGTTGTTAATTTCTGTGTCATTCATTCTATTGTGGAGAGATGTCTCATTGGCAATCACATCTCCTCTTCATATAAATTTTATGACAAGAAAATAGTTGCATAGAATGTATTTGTGTCAGTAGTTTAGCAGTAATCTGAAGATGAAGGAGTATTGTAAGTGGACATTCAGGTTTTTTCGGAAGTGATAAGATATAATAAGAGCAAACAATTAAACGAGATTCTCTTTGGTAAGAGTCTAAGTTTGATTGTCATTCTATGAGCCATAGAATCACTGAAGGGATTAAATGACACACACCCGCCCTACATGACTAGGATTAGTTTACTGGAGGGTATTGTTTAATTTATTATGCAACACTGGTACATTATATTTACAGGAACCATTACTAAGTTGAATCAGTTATTGCTATATTCAAAATGACAAAAACCTTCTTCAAAGTTGACAAGTCAGTCATGCGCAAACACTATTTCATTTAATAAATGACTCATAGAATCACATTCAAACTTCGACTCTAACCGAGGAGAGTCTCGTTTAATATTTGTTTAATTTTACAATCATGTTTGGCACTACATTAATTTATTTTTAATTATTGGTCCTCTTATAAGCTTTAATTCATGAATTAATGAGAAAACAACGTTTCATTGTAATGTAGTTATGTAATGATTGAATAGCACAGCTTGAAACAAAAATGGTTGTTTGGCGTGGCAAAAGGAATACTTAATTGTCACGGACTATTTATGGTGCAATTATGATAGCATTTTACCACCAACTTGCAACTTGTTCAAATTGGTGACATCGGTGTGCTAACTCGATATATAGTTTATTAATTGCATTGCCGGTTATAATTTCGTTGCGTTTTAGAATCTAAGAGACTATGTGTAAATGTTGTTCGTACTAAACGGGGAATTGCAATAGGTTGTATATTAAACACGGAGTAAACGTAAAGAACTCTCCCAATTAATAAATCAAATAACCGAGCATTAAACGGAAATTCAACGGCAGCTAGTACAGTAAACACATTTCTAAAAACAACTAAATTCAAACAGTGCTTAGAATTGACTTGTGCAAAAATCTACACACAATTACTTGTACGACTTTGCCCCCTGCAGAGCTATAGTAAAACAGTACATTAACGGGTGTTACATCCCAGCTCCTTTGTTCTAACAGGGACGATCTGAGCCGGATCGCCCCTACCAGATCACCCCAGTTTAAGTTTCTTTGTTATGCATGCTTTCCTTTGTTCTGTAATATTTTGGCGGGAATGTCAAATCCAGTATAAAACTTAAAATTGGAAATACAACTTTAAAATTTTGATGGACTCAGTCGAGGATTATGCCAGGCAATGGGCTAAACGTGAAAAGGAAGACGTAGACACTCTATCCGAATGGATTAAGGAAGTGAGGTCGTTAATACAAATCAGAATCAAGAAACTGAATGGGTCCATCAATGCCCATGCTACGTCAATCTTTAAAGACCAAAATGTTGCTAAACACTTATCCGACCTCCATGATAAATATGTTGTTGTCCCCGCAGACAAAGCCCCAAATAACATCGTTTTTGTCTGTAAAAGTCACTACATTAATTGCTTGATAAACGAATTAGGTAAAGACAATTCACTTGGAAACTCAACATACACCCTCACGACACTTACCAAAGAGGAAATCCTGGATAATCATAGGTCTGTTCTTTGTTCCTTTGGTATTTCAACCAAAGATGAATAACTGGATCTTCCATCACTGTATTGGATACCTAAACTACATAAGTGTCCTTACAAACAACGGTATATTGCTGGGTCTTTCAAGTGCTCCACGAAACCTCTTTCTAAATTATTAACATCATTTTTATCAGCAATCAAAGACGGGCTTCAAAGTTATTGTGAAACTGCCTATTCTAGAGGTGGCGTGAATCAGATGTGAATACTTAAAACTTCCAAAGATCTTTTAGAGTACATACAATCTAATAAAATTGAGAATGGAAATTGGGAATGTGTCAAAGAGACAACAACCCGACCAAATAAAAAACAACAGCAGAGGGTCACCAACAGGTCTTCAATGTAGCGAGAAATTCCCGCACCCGGAGGCGTCCTTCAGCTGGCCCCTAAACAAATATATACTAGTCCAGTGATAATGAACGCCATACTAATTTCCAAATTGTACAGAAGAAACTAAAATTAAAATAATACAAGACTAACAAAGGCCAGAGGCTCCTGACTTGGGACAGGCGCAAAAATGCGGCGGGGTTAAACATGTTTGTGAGATCTCAACCCTCCCCCTATACCTCTAACCAATGTAGAAAAGTAAACGCACAACAATACGCACATTAAAATTCAGTTCAAGAGAAGTCCGAGTCTGATGTCATAAGATGTAACCAAAGAAAATAAACAAAATGACAATAATACATAAATAACAACAGACTACTAGCAGTTAACTGACATGTCAGCTCCAGACTTCAATTAAACTGACTGAAAGGTTATGATTTCATCATATGAACATCAGGCACAATCCTTCCCGTTAGGGGTTTAGTATCATACCATCATAACATATATGAGAAGAACATAACCCGTCTCATGCCAACAACTGTTTTTAGAATAAATGTGTTTAGTTCCGATGCAAAGACCTTATCAGTGACTCAATATTAACAAATATGCAATCTTTAATGACTTGACAACAGTATCGTAATTATATCCCTTCTTAATAAGTCTATTCAAAGGTTTTGTAAGTTTCTGAGGTGAATACTGACACCTTTGTGCTTTATAAAGAATATTTCCATAAAAAATTGGATGTGAAATACCTGAACGTATTAGAAGTCTGCATGTTGAGCTATATTTACGAATGATGTCTTTATACCGATGATAAAATTTAGTAAATGTTTTGACTAGTTTGTGATATCGAAAACCCTGGTGTAATAATTTTTCAGTAATACATAAATTTCTCTCGTTAAAATCTAAAACATTGTTACATACACGAGCGAATCGTACAAGTTGAGATATATAAACACCGTAAGATGGTGACAAGGGAACGTCACCATCTAAAAACGGATAATTAACGATAGGAAATGAAAAATCATCCCTTTTATCATAAATTTTAGTAGTCAGCTTTCCATTAGTGATATAGATATCAAGATCGAGAAAAGGGCAGTGGTCATTGTTAGTATTAGCTTTATTTAAAGTGAGTTCAACAGGATAAATTTCATTAATATACATACTGAAGTCATCATTATTGAGAGCCAAAATATCATCCAAATATCTAAAAGTATTATCAAATTTGTTTATCAGATGTTGTTTCGATGGGTCTTTGCTTATTTTTGTCATAATTGTAACTCATAACAATACAAAAACAGGTCCGCAATAAGTGGTGCACAGTTAGTCCCCATTGGAATTCCGATAATCTGACGATATACGGAATCCCCAAAGCGAACAAAAATGTTGTCAAGTAAAAATTCAAGGGCATATATAGTATCAAAGCATGTCCAATTAACATAGTTTTTTGTTTATTGCTACTAAAAAAAGACCTAAAAGAGTTTGAACATATATATTCACATTCTGATTTTTTGAATGCCCATTTAATTAGGTGTGTGAATTTTTTCTTAATGAGAATGTGAGGCAATGTGGTATACAGGGTAGAAAAATCATGCTCTCTTTCATCTTGTAACAGTATTAAAACATTTGACTTTTCTACTCTTTACACAAGTATTCCACATTCCAAACTAAAAGACAAATTGAAAGAGTTGGTATTACGTTGCTTCATAAAAAAGAATGGCCAACGTAGATACAAGCATCTTGTCTTAGGGAGGGATATCATACTTTGTAAAGAATCACTCTGATTCAAACAAAAAATTCTCTGAAACCGATATTATCAAGATGCTTGATTTCTTGATTGACAACATATTTGTAACGTTCGGAGGACGTGTTTTTCAACAGACTGTCGGCATCCCAATGGGAACAAACTGTGCCCCTCTACTTGCCGACTTGTTTCTTTATTATTATGAGGCTGACTTCATGCAGGAACTTTTTAGGAAGAAAGATAAGAAGTTAGCAATATCCTTTAACTCTACTTTCCGCTATATAGATGACGTTCTTTCACTAAACAATTCAAAATTTGGTGACTAAGTGGAACGCATCTATCCCATCGAACTGGAGATAAAGGATACTACAGATACAGTTAAGTCGGCTTCATATCTTGACTTACATCTAGAAATTGACAATGAGGGTCGGTTGAAAACAAAACTTTACGACAAAAGAGATGATTTCAGCTTTCCAATTGTGAACTTTCCATTTCTAAGTAGCAACATTCCAGCAGCACCTGCATACGGGGTATATATCTCCCAATTGATACGATATTCCCGTGCTTGCATTTCCTATCATGATTTTCTTGATAGAGGGTTACTACTCACAAGGAAGCTATTAAACCAAGAGTTCCAAATGGTGAAATTGAAATCATCCCTTGGTAAATTTTACGGACGCCATCACGAGTTGGTTGACCGTTATGGAATAACCGTTTCACAAATGATATCGGATATGTTCCTTACGTCGTAACTACAATCCCCTTCCCTTTCATGAATGTGACCTACCGAATTAGACTATTTACCGGATTTGTAATCACATAAGCAACACGACGGGTGCCACATGTGGAGCAGGATCTGCTTACCCTTCCGGAGCACCTGAGATCACCCCTAGTTTTTGGTGGGGTTCGTGTTGTTGATTCTTTAGTTTTCTATGTTGTGTCATGTGTACTATTGTTTTTCTGTTTGTCTTTTTCATTTTTAGCCATGGCGTTGTCAGTTTGTTTTAGATTTATGAGTTTGACTGTCCCTTTTGTATCTTTCGTCCCTCTTTTACACTGACACACCGCGTCCTGATGGGATAACTATTAATTACACGGACTCTTTTTAGACGATACACGGACTCTTTTTAGTTGTTACACGGACACTTTTTATAAATAGAATCACTCGTGCATGATCAGTGAGTTCATGGGCACTTTAACTTTCAATTAGATTTGAACTTTTTGGTTCACCGACTTATTTCCTGTCTTTTTATTGAACACATTATTTACGTTAGCATCAATATCTTTTTTCAAACATTTCCAGTTAAATACTATTCACAACACTAAGGGATTAGACATTTAACTTCAATAGTGGGGGGTATGGATTTCTCCTAAAATACATATTTTGATCCCAAATTTTATGAGAAAAAAATTATTATGGTCAAGCAGATGACAAATTAATGTTTTGAATGATTCCTGATTTTCCAAATACCGTTAATAGTGCTCATTGGCGGATCCCGGGGGGTCCGGGGTTGGAACCCCCTTTTTTGTTGGCCGATCAATGCATTTAAATGGGGACATATAGTTAGAACCCCCCTTTTTAAAATGACTGGATCCGCCCCTGGTGCTAATTTAAACAAAAACATTTGGGTGATGGCGTTGAAAAGTAAATAGTTAATATACTCCAAAAAGAACATACCGCCCCCTTTATAAAGCAAAATATTCGGTCAATAAATGTTTACTTCAATTTATGGACATGAATAGTATTTTGGACAATGCTGAAAGTAAAGAAAGGATGCTACTGACGTGAACATTTCAATAAAAATAAGACAGGAAATAAGAAAATAAAAATCAAATCTAATATCAAAAGATAAAATCCCTATCAACTCACCAATGCACGATTGATCCTATAAACAAAAAGTGTTCATGTAATACACGTCCAAATAAGCAGCAAATCTAGAAGAAAATCATTCAACTTATGTCATCAATTTTGGGCGTAAGCTGCGTTTGGATCATATAGTAACACGTGTTTAATCCCGATCAACACTTGCAGATCTAGAGACGAGCATGAATTTAGAAAAAAATCAAAGTATATTCCTGAATATATATAATATTAAGACAAAATCCATTTTTTTCATAAATATTTCATTCACTAATTCAGGAATTCATTATTTTGATACCTTTATATTGTTATCGAATGTATATCAGTGGCGGATCCATGTCTAAATCCAGAACAAAACAGGGGGGTCCAACTTTATGTCCCCATTTAAATGCATTGATCGTAAAAAAAAAAGGGTTGTTCCAACCCCCGGGACCCCCACCACTGCATATTAAATTCATGTATTTGGCAACAAACGCGCGATTTTTACGATATTTTTTAAGGGGGAATGGGGGGATTGAATGGCTCATCCTGCAATTTTTCAACAAAAATAAAGATCACAGCCTGTGTATTCTAAAATGAATTAGCCACCCCCCCCCCCTTTCCCCCTCCCCGCTTTCCGTTTTATTCATAAAAATCAAACGTTATCTTACTTACCACTAAAATATTCCTTAATATATTACTTTTTTTACGAAGTTGCATTTTAAAAAGTCTTAAATGTGTACATTTATCTTTACTTGAAATGGTTCTTTTTTTTTATCAAATTATTAGATTCCTGATTTTTTTCTTGAAAAAAAATCTCGGTTGAAGGGAAATGAAAACAAAAAATGTGTTTATAGTGTTTATACTATAACTTACATTTACTCTTGCTTAAAGTATTATTACTTGAAACGTCGTACAAGTCAGATAAAAAAAACAAAAGTAACAAAAGAAACAGGCCGGTTACAACCAGCCGGATAGTTTTTCTGCACGAGTAGTCAGGTTTACAACATAGTAACACTCATTAGTTTCGCAATACCTGTATCAATGGTGCATTTTAAAATTTAATTCTACAGATAACTTCACGTGATCATACGCCAAACATGATCTGTATACAATGTAGATTTTATTTTATCTGACAACAGTCATAAATTAATATGTGTATAATTCTACTTCCAACATATCTAACAGTCTCCAAGATATAAGAACATTTGCAGTAGTCATAAACATCTGTTAATTGATGATTATAACATGTATAATATATTCATTAATATTAAAACTATTCATTCATATTTTTTTTTTATATTTAAACAAGTACTTTTGATAAAACCATCCCTATTTTCTTGTCACAAGCGTTTATCTTAAACAAATTCAATTGCATCATCTGTTTCTCCAAGTCAGTAGTTTATTAATATCTTTTTTTTAACTCAAAACATTCAGCTTCAAACTCTATACATTTGTGTCAATATCGTTCTTATAAAACGTATTCAGGATCCTTCAATTTGTCATTTTGGAATCTTAAGGATCGTTGACTCTTTTAAAACTCGCTATTAAAATTGCCAAAAATATGTCCACATTTTCTTTTTGTTAAGCGGCAAATTGCATTAAGCAATTATGGTACATATATAACGTAAGGTTTGCACAAGCAATTGCAATTGACATAACATGTGAACAGTCTACACATTTAAAGAAACTTTTATTAGTATAAACAACTGATTTAGGGTAGTAATGCACATAAATGTAAATGTGGGACTGCTTTAAACGTGGTAAACAATTTAACTTGTACCCCATGTGTTTTAAAAATTAACCTATTCGTACAATTTTTTAATTAAGTAGTCCGATTGGTTTTTAGAAACAACTTCTGCAAGTCGGGCATCATGTGCACGGCAGCTGCTCTAAAAACAAAATAAATCACGAATGTTAACACTGGTGCATTAGGGAGCTACCATTTGATTTTTATGGGGGGGCTAGGATGAAATTTGAAAAAAATAGGCAGGACAGGAGTTTTGAGTAAAAAAAAAGGCAGGATGAGGAACTTGTTAAAAAAAAAAGGCAGGATGACAATTTGTGTAAAAAAGGTCAGGATAAACTAGTAAAAAAAAAAGGCAGGACCGAATAGAGTAAAAAATAAAAAGGCAGGACAGAGATTACAACTAAAAAAAAAAGCAGGACAAAATTTTTCATCCTAGCCCCCCCCATAAAAATCAAATGGTAGCTCCCTTAACTTTGAATGGAGATAACACTTTATAAATTTATTGCGTCCGATTCACTTTTTTTTTTATTTAAGGAACGCTCAAACCTATAATTAGATCTAGACGACAGACATTGACATTCTAACATACTTAAAGTTTTCTAGTTATCATCACGAATTAGCTGATCAATACGATATGCCTCTGTGTCAACTCAATAGAGACATCTTATAGGGGTCTATATTAACCTCATTGGTCAATTTACCTAGCGGAAGTACATGTACATGTGACCCCAGTAGAATGGTCATTCTTTCAATATCCACCAAGGCAGAAAGACGTGTCTACTGGAGAAGGGCAGCCGCACTGAGACTTCCAAAGGTAAAAAAACAAATCTTTTTATTTACAAATAAAATAAAAATGCCTAGGTAGCATAGACCTTAGTGGCCATAGGCCTTGGTGGCTATTAATGAGATATATTAGACCTTGGTGGTCAAAAGCCTAGGTGGCTTATATGAGATTTTTTATACATTGGTGGTCAGGAGCCTTGGTGGCTATATATTTTTGTTATTTTTGTTATTTTATTAGAATATAATGAATGAGTACGTGCTGTTTTTGTGCGAATTTAGAGAATAAATGTTTTAAAATGTAGAAAATGATATAGGACCACGTTCGCCCGCTCGGGCTGCACGTGGGAAGCATGCGGATATGTGAACAGATTTAAACATGGTATAATGGTTATATGTTGGTATTTTATTATGTTATACAAGTGTGGACACAGATCAGTGCGGATAGTATGTTTGGATGTTTGACAGTGTTTTATATGACAAAAGAAGTTCTATGTTTTTCCCATATTATTAACAGTGTTGCACAATATGACAACCAACCTGAGCATTAGGAGAGTTGTTTATTTAATGTTTAGTTTTTTATGTTCAAAACTGGCATGGAAGAGACACTAATTGCATTAATTGCCAAATGATTATGATAGAATATGTACCACATCTTTGATTTTAGATACATTTTAAAGCTAGGAGAGGAACCATAACAGGTTCATTTTTTCATGATGTGATTTTTTTAATTATGGGAGATGGTATCTGAGAACATGTATTTGCTTACTATTTGTAAGGTTCTATTTATATTACTTTCAGGGCCGTAGCGTTATGGAGGCAACTTAGGCAAATACCTCACTTTTGAAACGACGACCAAACTTTAGCAGTGTAATTTTTTTTCAATTATGTATTTTACATTATCAATATGCGAGTTTCGAGTTTCAAATGATCTACCGTCACACTAAATACAGTGTATCCAATCTGCAGCACGTGCAGCTTTTACCATAGCGGTGACGGTAAAAAAAAAAGTGTTCCGAACACAAATCAAAATCACAAAAAATAAAAAAAATCTTAATGTCGTTACTAAACTGGTTGAAGACGAGTTCTTTAAAGAGAAAAAAGATGAAAAGGGTAACTCATGAGTATTAACACCGCTTATAAGTATGCTGGCTTATTCCTTGGTTTATTTTTGAATCGATAACGCTATAGTTAACCAATGTCTACACTTTCAACTCACTGAACAACAAATGCTAATCGATAAAATAATTCATTGACCAAAAATATAATAATTATTTATAATTAGTTTAAACAAAATCATTAAGTGACTTTTCTATGGAAGTCTTTAATGTATAAGGCAATTCATGATTTTTATTTATCTTTAATAAAAGTATGAAATTATGGTGTTTTTGGTATTGTTTGAAAATATTTTTTTCGTGTTTCTTTTTCTGATTATGATCAGCATTGTCTGGTTGTATGCTAACCGTGTTCCATTGATTCTAATGCGGTAGGCCGTGGGTTCTAACCCCGGTAGGCCAAACCAATGACTTGAAAATTGGTAGAATAATGTGTCCAGGTAGGTTGACATGTTTTCCAGCGGACTGTTTACAGGGCGGAGTTCCATATCGTAGCAGCAACATAGTGGCTACGTAGCTGCTATCAATATCTATGTAGCAGCTAGCCTATAGCTACACGTTCAATAGTCAAAATCTACGTAGCAGCTACGATATTCAACGCAGCCCTGGTAACTTGTGATCACTTGTGACATTAGTACGTCAAAAATATGGTTAAGTAACAATGTTGGTCTAGTTTTCTCTGTACCTATTCGTTTAAAAAACTGGGAACGGGCTACAATGGGTGGGAACAGGCTTTGTGGGCTTGCTCCATGTGCATAGGAATGATACAGTTGACAAAGAACGTGTGTTGAAGCTTTTCGATAGTACAGGTCACAGAAGAATCGGAAAGTTTTGGTTGACCAACAGAGATTAACTTTAATATTGAAACTTGTTTTGTTACTTACTAGGCTGTCTAAACAAAAAGCCCTTTCTGTTATATATTTTTTTTTATGTTCTTTTATTATAAATACATTGACCTCTCCCATAGTATTGCTGAAATGAGCTTCTCTCGTTTCAGGCAACCGAACCACCCTAAAAAATATTTTCGCCTCGCTTCGCTTGGCTCAAAAAAAAATTGCTAGTAGCTATAGTTTGGTAAATTTGTGTTTTTGTTTTATAAATTTGGCTAATGGACAAAAATGTTGATTCAAATCTAAATGAAATGCTATTATCTCCCTATTACTTACATTGTACATAAAATGGATACAACTTTGATAATTCCTTGTACATGAGACATGTGAGAGTTGTCTGTCAAATCTTTATTTCCCAATGAATGAATTGCATAACAATGAACTGAGCTCAAAGCAAAGCACTTTGAATTTCATAAAACACTTGGACAAAGAGCTTAATCCAGTGATATACTTTGTACTACGTATATACAGGTCCTTCATAAACATCCATCGACCAAAACCATATCTCAATAACATGCACATGGTTGGATCAGAAGTCCTGAAGTGAAAAACATGAATTTTATTATTGTATTTTAAGTATAAATACCGGTTAAAACTTTCACAAATTTGTGGTAAAAGCATTCAGCATCTATTAACTATCTATCACTTCATGCACAAATTGATATAGGGTGAGTGCCCCTCTGTTGGAAATAAGATCATATTTCCACCTAATTTTAGTTAACTGATGAAGAAACATTCAAAACTATAAATTTTTATCTTAAGACTTGTGAGTTTCTATTTACCATCACAACTGAATCAATAATATATGTAAACATATATAAGAGTAAAATTAACAAACATATATAAGACCAAAACTGACATTCAGGCTTTACTCCACCTTCATTTCTCAAGTCCATGTTCAAATCTGACTTCTTGATAAAATAAGATTCCATGTCGATGAAATATCCCTCTGATAGACTAGCGGCAACGAAATACCAGTTTTTAAATGATAGGTGGAACCTAAATTTTAAACGATATATTCTAAATATTGCTAATACATTTATTAATAATTCTTCTCAAAACTTTGCTACATTTTTCATTATTTTGTCTTTTGTTTAAAACTGTGTATTGACCTCTAGATGTCTTTCAATTACATCCAGGTTGGCTTATATCGATGTCTGATTATTGGACATGTTATACATCAATGTTGGGTTTGTTTACATAAATACAGACATGTAACAACTAATCCTTTAAATTCAAATAAAATGGATGCAAGAAATTAAAAGTCATCCATAGGCATTCTACTTTCAATAACCAGCTGGGCCATGAGCGCTTGATAGGCTTGTCACATGTACTAAGAATAAAGTTCAATTACTTCTCAAAGTCATACTAGAAATTTATGAAAATCAATCGGGGAGTTTCAGGCGGAAACGTTGAAATAGAACAAAAGAATAGAAGCTCTTTGTTAGAGAAGGCGATAAATGCTTACTCTAATGATTACTATAGTAACAAAAAAAATTAAAAAGTTAATAGAAACAAATAAAATGACAATTTTCTTCTCAATTACGAAGTGTTTTATTTAAAAACACCATTTGCATAAGTTTTCAATTTATCTAAAATATAGTTACTAGGCAGAACAATTAGATATCAAGTTGACGACATGGGTATCTATCAAGTTGGATGTAGAAAATGCATAACCTCCGATGTCTTTGAGAAAAATACCACGGACGGAGAAAATATCAATCTTTAAGTTCAGTAATTTTCGTGTCTGCCCTTCCATTATGTGACTCCAGAAAAAATCTCAAAAAAATGGGTAACAATTGTATCGAAAAGAGAAAATCGAGTACACCTTTTTATGTTAGGGCGTGTTTGAGTTGAATATTTTGTCTTGAAAACGTACAAAGCAAGAATATTTGATACATCATCTCGCTTCAGATTCTATCATTTTTATATATCAAAGCTACATGTTGACTCTATAACCTAAAAAATCACGGTACTAAAAGATGAAATATATTGGTCAAGTTAAATACCTATCTAATGAATCATAAAAACAGAGTAGGTGTGTTCGAATAGCTATTTTTTTACGAAAAGTACTTGATGACAGTCTTTCAAGTTGGATGATGAAAATGCATATCTTCGAGAAAAAAAAAAATTTTTTTTTTGTGTGTGATAACTAAGGTTTATAGTCTTCAACCACTAAAAAAATCTAGTCTGCCCTTCCACGTAATATTTAATTAGAATTTTTTTAAATATTTATGAATTTTCAAAAATTCCACCTGACAACCGATTAGACAATAATTCTAAGTTGAATCAATGCAGACAAGATCATTAACTGATGCTCATTAGCTAGTAGATACATTTTTCTTTTAAAATACAACTGACATATAAGGATCATAATGGTGCTATGCGGATAAATTTATCAGTTTTCAAGAGCAAAATTGGCAGCGCGTCATCCCTACAATGGCTTCCATTTCTACGATTGTGAAAATTAACTGGCTTAATGGGGAGATAATTTTGACGAAGTAGAATCCTGACTGGTTTACACCAATAGATATAAACAATGCACCAAAGTTTAATGAGAATTGTTGATAACATTATCAGAAACTTGAAAATTCCCCCTTTTTAATATATAAAACCACCATAACTTGGAAATGTAAAATTTGTAAGATTCTATCTAAAGGCAGCAGCTTACATCACTAGATATCAACAATTCACCAATGTTTAATGAGAACTGCTGAAAGCATTTTTGAGTTAAAGTTTGAAAACTGGAATATCCCCCCTTTTTTTAGGACTCGGAAACATAAATTTTAAAATTAGTAAAAAAAGAAGGGGAGCTCACGTCGATAGATATAGACAATGCACCAAAGTTTTATGCAATTTTACAGACTGACAACAGTATTCCATTATACCTCCTGTAAACAGGCCTATACAAATGAGAAAACCTTATACTGTATATTCTGCTGTAGAAGAGCCCAACATGTTCATATTGGGATACAGTTAATATATTGATATAAAAATTAGAGATTTATAAAAAAAAAAAAAAAAATTCATGGCATCAAACTATAAGTATTTGCATTTGTTCTGTTGATTAATAGCTATAGTGGCACATGTACATGAGGACTGGGATGAAATCAATTTTAAATGTATACATGTATAGTTCAATTCTGATCAATTGTTTCATGGTAAATAAGTTGTAGTAGGCTGTTTGAAGTTTGCAGCATATTCAACTTTGAACATCTTTTTCAGGTCTGCAATCCATATAGAACAAAGTATATGTTGTATGATTGCCAATGAAGCAACTATCCACAGAGGTTCAAATAACAAAGTTAATATAGGCAACTATACAGCCTTCGAAAAAGAGAAAGAAAACAGTCCAGACATGTTAAATACGCAACAATTGAATTGAGAAAAAGTAATGGCCTGATTTACAACTTATTAACAACAGGTGCAGGGGACTTATTGAAATATGGCGACACTATCTTTACTTTTGACACGATTCCAGTTTATTTTTCGCTTTATGACGGATAAAATAACTTAGGGTCAGCACTCAAAATAGGGTGGGTCGGGTAACCGTAGACAGACATATAATTTTTTTTGCCTAATATTTAATATGATTGCCAATGAGCATGATGAGACAACTATCCACAGAGGTTCAGATGACATAGCAATTACAGGCAACCATACAACCTTCATGTCCCGACATGAATAGTATCCCCGCTAAAAAAAAATTAAGTATATTTTGCTGCTTTAAAATAAGGGTAAAAAGATGTAGTCTTTTTAACTTCAATAAAGGGGGTGGGGTCATTACCATAAGAACAACTTTTCTAAAAGATGATTCCACATATATTCATTGTATTATCAATGAATAACAAATATTGAAGTGAATCTCAGGCATCTGAGAACAGACTATTGAATTGAATCGGTACATCTGTACATTTTTGTTCATGGTCAATCGACATCAATTTTTTGGCCTCTCTAATAGACGTCAGGTTTATGGCCATATGCAAAGATCCAAACGACGAGATATTTGGCCTGACATGCTGCATTATATGGAAATGACCAAAACAATAGAAATGATATATTCTTATTAAGTATGTTAACAAAATGGACATTGCATTTCATGAAATCGTATTTTCATGCTGTCACATTTATCATTGATATCAAAACTATAATACAGTTCAGAAGCCAAAGTTAAAGTAACCCGAATAATCCAGTCGTTATATTCCGACTCACTATCGATCGCTACACTCGAGAGGACACTGACCGATAGAGGGCGCTGAATCATTCGAGTTAAAGTTAAAGAGGCAGAACAAAGTTTTCACTATCATCGGAAACTAAACAGTGATTTGACTTGCTTCAGGATGTTTGTTTTTCATGTAGAGTCTACACGTATTCTTTCATGGCTTGATGAACAATAAAACATTGTTTTGAAGGTTTATCTTCTTTTTTTACTATATTTGTTTATGTTTATAAATTATTTCTATTGCAGA
Source organism: Mytilus edulis (assembly GCF_963676685.1). Classification (NCBI taxonomy): domain Eukaryota; kingdom Metazoa; phylum Mollusca; class Bivalvia; order Mytilida; family Mytilidae; genus Mytilus; species Mytilus edulis. The sequence goes on along the minus strand of NC_092356.1, from coordinate 48,366,065 downwards.
CATAACATCATGAACGTGATTCCATGGATAAAACAAGCTTTGGTTACCATCATTACTTTGTCTACTTTATATTGCTTGAATATCATCATCAAGAAATATGATAACAGCATGTATAACCATGAAATACACAGACGGTTGATGTCCACAGATCTTGAAAACAAACTTTCAAATCGCATCCAAAATATTTATTCATCGTTTGGAAGGACCTCTGAAAAACACAACTTTACAAAGAGAGATCATAATGTTGATAACACAGCTGAAATGTCAAATAACGACAATAACATACCAACAATATTTATGTACGAAAAACACCATTTGGATTGGTTTACAGCATTCAACATAACAGACAAGTGTTTTACAAAATGTTTGTTTACAAGTAATTCCAAGTTTTTTAATATGAGCAAAGTCGTTATTTTCTTCAGAACACTTAGAAAACCTCCACCTGAAAAACTAGCTGGCCAGATATGGGTTTATTTTACAAACGAATCGCCTAAATACATGTTTCCTCCGCCAAACATTGCCTGGGAAAAATCTATGTCGAAATTTGATTGGGTAATGTCGTATCGACCTGGTTCTGATATCAGCCTACCATTCGGGGTTTTGGCTAAGAAAGAAAATCAGAATAAGCTAAATTATACTAAAATTTTCAAGGAGAAAAATAAAGATATAGCATGGATAGTAAGTCACTGTAAAACAAATTCTAGAAGAGAGGAATATGTAAAAGAATTACAAAAATATATTCAGGTAGATATTTATGGTAGGTGTGGACACTTGAAGTGTGGAAAACGATTGAAAATATCAAGCGATCTAAAAGTATGTAAGTCGTATATTAGCCAAAATTACAAATTTTATTTGTCTTTTGAAAATTCACTGTGTAATAATTATGTTTCCGAAAAAGTATATGACATATTTGAGGACGATAATATGATGTTACCAGTAATTCGTGGAGCTCCAAATATTACATCCATCCTTCCTGAGGGAACCTTTATTACAACCAGTGATTTTACGTCTCCAAAACAGCTTGCTGCATTTCTAGCAAAGATTGGTTCGTCCGAAGACAAATATACATCTTATCTTAGGAAGAAACATTCATACAGTGTAACAAACTGGGCATTTAATTTCAAAACAGCAATATGTGATTTGTGTACACGAATCAAAAATGAAAAACTTGTAAATAAAAAAATCAATGTGTATGATCGTCTGAAGGAGGACAAGTGCTTCAACCCTTCTGATATAATACATGAGAGATGATAATACTTTAATGGTTATTGTGTTAATAATAACTAGCTTTGTTTCTCCGTCACAACGTTTTGTATGAAATACTAAAACCTGGGCGTCCGTCCGTCGTTTTTTTTTTTTTTTTTTGGGGGGGGGGGGGGGGGGTATGTGGTCAACAGCTCGGCAGTGAATAGTTTTCTTTTATTGATATTATATTTTGAACTGTATTTATGTCATATAGAGATATAGGAAGATGTGGTATGAGTGTCAATGAGACAACTCTCCATTCAAGTAATAATTTATATCAATAAACCATTATTATTCAAGGTACGGTCTTCAACACGGAGCTTTGTCTATTTAAATGACAATTATCAACATTAACAAAGGACTTCTAGCAGTTACTGTCATGCCAGTCTGCCATACCCAGTTAAATTGATGGCAAGACCATGTCTTCATTATCTTAAAATCAAGCACAATCCAACCCGTTATGGGTTACATATCATTCCATCATAAAATATAATTTACGAGAAAGAACATAACTCTTAACATGCCAACAACTGGTTTTAGAATAAATGTGTTTATTGGCCCCTTGAGTGAATCAATATAAATTTCAAAAAATCTTTAATGATCGACCTGATAACAGTATCGTAACTATAACCCTTCTTAATAAGTCTTTTGTTTAAACGTTTAATTAGCTTCTGAAATGAAACACGAGATTGTTGTCCTTCGTATATAATAATACCATAAAAGATCGGATGTGAAATACCTGAAAGTAGAAACCGTCTGCATATTGATTTATATTTACGAATAACGTCTTTGTACCGATGACAAAATAAAGTGAATGTTTTGAAAAGTTTGTGATATCGAAAATCCTGGTGTTATAATTTGTCTGTAATGCAACGTTACGATTTCTTTCGTATAAATCAAATACGTTGTTAGATAAAAAATTAAAAACAAAACACGAGCGAAACAAACAAGTTGAGATATATAAATGTTCCGGACCATATGAGTATTCATACGCGCATGGTCATGGTCGGACCATATGAGTATATATACTGGTTTGGTTATCAACAGGCCGGACCATATGAGTATTTGGACCATGTAGGTATTTTTTCAAATATTTATAAACTTTATCTAAAAAAAAACCATGAAAATGTATTAGAATGAAATTCAAAACAGTGTAGCTGTGGCCATTGATTGACACATTAAAATCATCCATTGACTGGGGCAATTTAGGTGAACGTTTGTATGTAACGACCAATGCTCACTATGTACTTTTTAAAGACACTTAAACTATGGGGTCACCAAAGGTTCTCAACACCTAAATAAAGTAATTCGAAAAATTAATCAGAAATAACACGATATTTTGATTTATATCAATTATATAAATCAAAACACAAAGGTTATTCCTGATTAATTTTTCTAATTATTTTATAATTAAAGGCGTTAAGAAACCTTTGGTGACCCCACAGTTTAAATGTCTATCGTAGGTACGTCGTGAACAGTGGTCGTTACAGACAAACGTTCACGTAAATTGTCCCAGTCATTGGATGATTTTAAAGTGTCAATCAATGGCCACAGCTACACTGTTTTGAATTTCATTCTAATTTTATAATTCAAAGGCTATATAAAAATCAACTCTTGATGCCACATTTGTTTTCATCGCGAATTGTATTCTTAAAATCGCTTAGGATGGCATTTACTTCCACATGGTACCATAACTTTTTCTGCATTTGCAGGTCTTGATTGTGCATTATCCTTTGCACTTACATATTTCATGTGTAAAGAAATATTCCAACTAACTTGACAAAAAAACAGACATGGACATGTATGTGAATAGGTGTTATTATCGTGCTTCTATCATAATATTTAGTACAAACCTTTGTTTTTTACTACTTTTGATATATTATATAGATTAGATGTCTTTAAAAACCCTACTTCCGGTAAAATCTAACATGGCAAACATTGTACTAAAATTAGGTTATGTTTTAGGGAGGGTAATTGAAGTGTGTTTTAACGTATTGCTACTATCATTACATTGTGCAGGAACCTTTCTTTATTGCTTCACATGGATACAATGTATAAGACGTATATCTTTAAAACCCTAACTTCCGGTAATATCCCAAAATGGCGGACATAGAAATATCAACTTATTTAAATGTTCATTTTTTTTCAACATGTAAAGAAATGTTGTGTTTTGTCTATCCAAAACTCTACATCGAAGATATGGATTGAGGACCTACCTTTGAAATTTACGCCATATTTTTTTACCGGAAGTGTCAACTTGGTATCTAAACATTTACAACAGAACAGAATTAGTGGTTTTGGGGATAACTTAAAGCCAAAAGTTTAAGGACAAGCACAAAGAACAACATTTTAAATTGATATGTCCGCCATTTGGGATATTACCGGAAGTTAGGGTTTAAAAGATATACGTCTTATACATTGTATTCATGAGAAGCACTAAAGAAAAGTTCCTGCAAAATGTAATAATATTATCAATACCTTAAAACACACTTCAATTACCCTCCCTAAAAAATAAGCTGATTTTAGTACAAGTCCGCCATGTTGGATTTTACTGGAAGTAGGATTTTTAAAGGCATCTAATCTATATAATATATCCAAAAGTAGTAAAAAACAAAGGTTTGTACAAAATGTTATGATAGTAGCATGATAATAACACCTATTCACATACTAGCCTTCGATATTTGGCTGATTTTTTTATGATGTCCGCAATTTTGAATTTTACCGGAAGTGAGACATTTTTTTTCACATGCCTCCCTATCTGAAATCAAAGAGTAATAGTGGAGGAAGGTCCAGGCCAAATCTCATGCTTGTAGCAGGATGTGCACAATTTTTCACAAAGCCGCCGTACTAGACCTACAAGTTCAAATTTACTTTTTTTTTTTTCGGTCAATGGGTATGAATGTCGTTTTGGGCGGCGTGTACATTTTTCGGTGTTGATAGACGCCTTAATAAATCTAAAACCTCATATTTTCATTATTTCATGCGTGAGGGGATCGGTTCTGATTGAGAACATCGTGAATACGTGAGGAGACGTGAAATAATATCTTTATGTCCAAGCTATGAGTCGTTGAAAGTTCAAAGTTGGCTAAATTTGGTTAAATTGTTCATGAAAAAACACATTTGTGTGCATAAAATTGTGTGATAGAATTTTGAAATATCAATAAATCACCAAGTGTTTGTTACAGGAACAAGCAACCTAACCAATAAGTTCCAAATATGTCTTCAAATTTGCAGATTTCGGCAAATAATCGGTCAAGTTTGGAGACTTATTTGCAATTTATTGGTTATGCTGTTTATTCATATATAGAAAACCTGGTGAATCTTTTAATTCAAATTTTTCCATATCAAGAAAATTTTAGTTTTTTTTTCTATATGAATGGGATTTTGAATAAATAAGCATATTCACTTGCAGAAAAATAAATTCACATCGCAAAATGTTGCGTGCTTTTACGTGCATAATCTGATAAAAAAATGTTTGATGTACAATTTGTTTTGGTAAATAATTGTCATTACATACATATCTGTCGGAAAAAAGATTAACTGTCTTTTGTTTCGGTAAATACGTGGTTTAATTGACTTTTGAAAAACTAGTGTTTTAACAATCAATTTTTTGTCAAATAAGCAATTCAAGGGGGAGATAACTCTTTTCGTAAACAATACATACTAAGATGATAGGGGAAAATTTAACTTCAAAAATTTATTTGTGGCGAGAAACAAAAACGTTGACACTATTTTTCTTTTTATTCGACGTAAAAAATATTATAAAGCCTATCTTCCCTCAATTTATTTCAAAATTCTATTTCATAATTTTTTTTATGCACACAAATGTGTTTTTTCATGAACAATTAAACAAAATTTAGGCAACTTTCAACGACTCATAGCTTGGATATACAGATATGATTTCACGTTCCCTCACGCATTCACGATGCCCTCAATCAGAACCGATTCCTTCATGCATTAAATAATGAAAATATAGGGTTTTAAGATTTATTAAGACGTCTATCAACACCGCGGACAGCGTACACGTCGCCCAAAACGGAATTCATACCCATTGACCGAAAAAAAAAAGTGAATTTGAACTTGTAGGTCTGTTAAAAGAACCATTTCAAAATTAAAATGTCACTTTATTAGGCAATTTCTCGTGGGGTGACTGATTTTGTAGGAGTTCAACTCCACGCACACCAGTAAATGATAGTTATCTCTTCGTTAACGTATTCACCACAGCATAGCATCCTCCGATTTTCAATATTTTGATCAGTTGAATAAGAAAATTGCGATTTAGAAATGTACATACCTTTTGAAGCGGTGACAATTACTCCACTCAAGCACAACCGAAATATCCTCTCACGGTTTTCATGAATGAATGAATGATCTTTATTCTCATAAACCAAACACATAGTTACAGAGAAGATATTACAATAATATATATTACATATATAAGATATAGCATGTGTGAAATACAAATAAATATGATAAATATTTACACAAATGAAAAATAAACATAGTTGTTTTAACCAGGAGGATAGACTTTCACCGAAATAGATTTAATAAATCTACAAAGTTTCTCAAGCTCAACAATATTTTGGGTTGAACATACTTGTTTGAATTTGATAACATTTATATTTTTATTACAATATTGTGGTAAGTATTTGCATCTTTCATCTTTGAAATAATTACATGACATGATATAATGGTATTCATCACCAATGTCAGCTGAGGCGCAAAGGTGACACAATCTTTGCAGAACCAAATGTTCTGCGTTTGCAGATTACCAGCCGTGTTTAATCTACACTATTAAACCTAGAAAAATCATATTGCACGTGGACGTTAAACTCTTTAGTTTTAAAATTAGGTGATGTCTTGACACCCCCCCCCCCCCCCCCAAAAAAAAGGTTTTTTGATTTTATTATCGAGACAGTTTCATAATTTAGACATGTTTTAGAATGTTGTATTTAAAATATGAAAACGTGAGCCTACAATCGGTGAAGATGAATCAGAGAGCTAATGTCCCTTTAAACTATTACAGTGCCAACGGTTTTAGTAAATCTTAGATTTAGGGTGATGAAAACATCTGTTTGTGCAAAGTGTACTGTTTTTATATAGAGAATGTGGTTGGAAGGAATGAAACCAATCTTCCAATGACCCTCTTAGTTGGGAAAAGTCGTTAAAATGGTTGAACATCCCCTACTAGTCAATTACAATGACAACTTAAAATATAAATTACAAATAAAGTTTTACCTAAAGTAAGGACTTAAATAATTCCCTGTATAAATTTTATTCAACCCAGCCTTAATTCATATCATCTAAATTATCTAACTTATATTTTTTAATTGAATATTATAATAGATAACCTTTTCCTTATGCTGAAAATTCATCCAAGTCCATGAAACAGTCAAATAACATAGGATAGCATAGATTGTGGCCTTTTGCAGTTGCAAACGCTTATTAAAATTGCCTGTCAGGGTTTTAAGGAGGTACGAGAGAACATGTTAAATGCCTTGACTTAAAAACGGATATTTGTCACAGTTTTTTTTTTTTAAATTTCAGGGGAAAAAACTTTTAAAAAAAAACCCACAAAAAACTCACATTATCCGAATTAATTGTTATCTGCATTGAAACTGGAAAAAAATAGACACAACAGAGGGCATAATAGGTTATGAGGTAAACATTTATCAAATTAATCTAAAAAGTTCAAACATTTAAAGTGGCACAAGCTACGAGATATATAAAAAAATCTAAAATATGATTTTTTTGGTTCACTCATTAATGAAAGAGAAAAAGTGAAATAATAGTTCGCTTTCAGTAACCACTAACTTTGTTAAAATAAGCTCCGAAACATTGATAATGAGTTATTTACTTGCAAATGAATAATTCGACCTCATTGAATCCGTCTCCATGTGAACTTCAATTAAGTTATTTAAGGGAAAAGAATGTAAACATTGAAGTGAAAAAAAGCCATAAATCAATTGATTGACTGATTCGATCCACAAAAAAAATCATTCTTATACAGGTAAAAACGATGAGTAGCATATATTTTAATCAATAATATCAAATTACACAGACTTATAAAAATCAATCAAAGTTACACGAGTTCTTAATCTATTTATATCTATATGTATGTGTACATAGCTTATATGACCATCGGAGGTCTTCGGATGTCAACTCGATAGTCTTAAATTAGATGGTGTCTAAACTAAAATGCACACGAAACAAAGATACATATGTGGAGCCAAAGCCCTGTAAATTGTTTATTTTAGACTTTTTTATAATTTGGATAAATGTTTTACATTGTTATTAATTAAATATAAGGAGTCGAATCTGTGAACATAAATTTGACAGCTAGTGCCATTCTAAAAAACATATATAAAAGACATATCCATTGATAAGTAAATAATTTTAACTGCAATAGAAAAAAACACAAAAAAATATTATACCAGGCCTATAAAAAATTTTATAAAATTATTTATGGGTAGAAATTCAAGAGGCTGTGAATATTAAATTTCTCTATCTTTGTTAAAAGCCGATTAATTCCGACTACGTTTTTTCCATTTCTATGTTCAATCATGTAAAGCACATTTATTTCAAACCATATAATCTAAAGTAAATTTTCTGGGAAAATATCAAAATTTTTGACAGAGTTGTGTTTTTTTCGAAAATGTTTGGTTAAAAGTGGAAAAAAACGTAACCGGTAATTTGCAATCTCCCATACAGACAGAGTTATCGTCCTTTCCTCTCCATTGAGAAGGGACGACCCATACAGACAGAGTTATCGTCCTTTCCTCCTCATTGAGGAGGAAAGGACGATAACTCTGTATACTCTGTCTGTATGGGAGATTGAGGAAAAATAATTAGTAATAAAATTAAATGTGTCCCTTGAGAACTTTCTTAATTAAGAGAAACCAATACTAGGCGACAATTAACATTATAAATTAACAAGTAGTTATAAAATAATTACTAGACAACTCTGGAAATACTAAAAAAAATTGTGTTCTCCCTGCAAACACATGAAAAAAGAATGAAATGTGTTCCTTAGAAACATGAACAATTTCTAATATAAGCCCATACCAGGAGGGGGGGAAATTGACAACAAGTAGTAAATTTTTTTTAGACAAACCTGGAAACATAACAAAATGTTGCCCCTGAAAACATAACAAAATGTTGCCCCTGGAACCACACAAAAATGTTTCCACTGGAAACACAAAAAAATGACAATAAGTACAATTATATACATATTTTTTTTTAACACTCAGTCTGTTAAAAAAAAGAAGAAAGTTTATTTAAATGCAATCCGTAAAAAATTTAATAGACTTTAAAGCTACTAAAAGAGGGAGATCCATGTGTACCCCGACATGTATATATTACAACTAAAATGATTTCACAGTTCTTCATTTTCTGTTTGCTTTTGTATCAGTTTTTGTCAACACATAATAGCGCTTGGAATGAAGTGTAAACAGTTGGCGACATAGCGGTACCAAGTGATTAGCGACTCTATCTTCAACATCCTTGCACATCTTCTTCGGTAGGTAATGATAAGGGTTAATAATTAATGTTATTAAGTCAATAGGAGTTTGCAGGCTCTCTCTTGCTATGGCCAGACTACCTTCGTGTAGAATTTTGACGATAAGGGATGACCTTATTTGTGACGTTGTTTCACACAATAAGATAAAATTTTCAATGGTTTCGTCAGCTTTATTACAGAGTCTACACATCGGATTTGTTGCATAATTTGAATACTCCGCTTTATTAGATTGTAGTATGTAGGTTCCTGTAACTAATTTAGTGCAGATGGACAGTTTCTTGATCTCCGTTATATTTGCACTTGTTGTTTTAAGTAAAGGATGAATTCTGCCAATATCATATTCACATTTAAGATATCTTAGAGTTGAGTACCCCTTCATTCTGGTCTTTATGGCACCCTCCCAGTACTTGTGAATCTTTTTGGTTATAAACCTCTTCCATTCCATTTTTGTTAATGGCTTATCAAGATACTGTTCTATCTCTATGATGTCATATTTGCCACATATCTTTTTCAGATCAATAAACCAGCTATTGCTTGAGTAGGTTTTAATTTGTAGTTGTCGTTCAGCTATTCTCCATTCTAAGGACGATCTTTGAGATCTGGTTATATTCCCATATAGTGTGACAATTTTAATATGGATCTGCTTCAAGTGGGAGCAAGCCTGATAGTATATAGATAGACAGTCGGGTCAGCCACATTTAGTTTGAGAGATAAAATCTGTTTAATCCACCTTTTATGTTGCTGTTGTATAAGATCTAAATTTTTGCCTGTTGGTATTAAAACTTCTAGACCATAGGTCAAAACTGGTAAGATGTAAGTTCTAAATAAGGAGACTATTGTTTCAGGGTCTAATCAATTTTCCCCATGTAATCCAGCACCCATAAGACTGTACATAGATCTTCTGGCCTTTTTTATATTTTCAGTGATGGTTGTATTAGTAGAGTCTTTTTGAGATTTTTTTATACCAATATGAGAGGAGTCTTGAACAATGGGCATATCTATATTTTTAAGTTTCCAAAAACCTTGTTCAACATCTAGCATTTTATTACATGTTTTGATTGGTTAGACTACACTTTTTTGAGGCTGTAGTAGATATCCCTCTCTTTGGCTGAAATCAACTGCTAAATTTATCATATTTTGGAGTTCAAAGGGATTAATTTGCTGGATATCAAGGCAATATCGTCAGCACAAGTTGGCGCACAACAGTTCATATTCCCAATTTTAGCTCCCAATCCAGAATTGCTCAGAATATGCAGTAGGGGGTTGATACACCCTGTCTTACACCTTGCTCAATATTAAACAATCGATTTGACATTGTATTGCCCAATTTTACACAGGAAGTTGCATTTTCATATAAATTGCTGATCAGTAAAATAGATTGCTGTGAGAATCCAATTTGAAAAAGACGTCGTATCAGGTTTTTATGAATTACAACATCAAAAGCAGATTTTCCATCCAGTAATGCAACATAGGTTGGTAACTTGAGATCTTTATTTTCTCTTTCGAATTTCTCAATGAATAGTTCACAAAGCAATGGAGTGGATTTTGCTGTGAAACCTTTTTGCAGTGGGTTTTGATGTTTCAAAATCTTATTATTTTCCCTTCCTTTAATTATAATTTCTATGATCTTCGAGTAGGTTGGTGTTATAGTGATCCCACGGTAATTTTTAGCATTCTTTATGTCACCTTTGTTTTTGAAAACAGGAAAAAGAGTTCCAATTTTAAGTAAATTTGGTATGTAACAGTGTTCAAAACTTGTGTTAATTAAAAGTTGAAGATATTCTAAAAGTGTTTCGCTGGCATGAATGAAATTTTCAGCTGTGATTCCATTGGATACCGGTGTTTTAAAAATTACTTTGTTTCCCGGGGAAATTGTTTCTCAGGGAAATAAATTGACGAGAACTTTAGTCAGCTGCGATTGGCAGGGAAAGGACGATAACTCTGTCTGTATGGGAGATTGGGTAATTTGACCGGCTTCCAGACCACTTTCTGATATAAGCACATTTCAAAATCAAAATAGTTCAATACAATTCACAAGCTTTCATAATTCGTTTTAATTTTTTATTTTTTGAACAACCGTTACTTAGAAATTACTTAAAATATATGTCAATTTTACATTTTCTTTTTTTAAGACCTTCCCGGGATTGTATACATATTTTTGACGATAACTATGCAAACGATGCATCTGAATACCGAATATGAGATCATCTGGTGTTCTGAAGATACTTGCTTTCCTTATTACATGTGTTATAATTATTATTTGCTACCAAATTCTTTTGACAACATCTTTTTTTAATCACATTGACTCAAAAATACCACAAGCAGACCCTGTGCCTTTAGGGAAAGGAGTGGGCAATGTGAAAGTTATTTTGGAAAACGAACCGCAGGTCACTGCTAAGGCCCAGAAAAATGAACCAGTACATGAAATTAACGTTGTAATTACATTTACAAATGCCAAAGACAACACAAATCTACAACAAAAGTTCCAAACAACTGTTTTGTCAATGTTTAAATGGACAACTACGCCTGTCAACATTTACATAATTGGTGACCAAGCTAGTCAGGTCATCGCAGATGCAATCTTAAAACAAGCTGTCAGTAAATACAATAAACAATACAAGGTAATATTATAATCAATAAGCATATTTATTTTAATTATGCATACAGTTGAACAACACAATAGACCTTATTGCTATTTGGAAACCTGCATTGGTTGACCCAAGGATTTGTATAGTATACTATAGAATTATAGAATAGAATAGAATATTTTTATTTCCCTAATTACAGGGCCCATAAAGGGCATAAAATCAGATACAATTAATTTATATAATTGACACCAACAACAATAATAGTTTGCATATACATATATATTTGGAATATAAGCATTGGTCAGAATGAAGCTAAAAACCACATATATATTGTGAATAAAAGAATGATAAAATTACATTATATACATGTATATATATATGTATTTTTTCTCAAATTATTTACTTGACTTAGTGTCAGTGTTCATTCCTGATCTCCTTAATTCAAAACAGTCAAAAATATAACAGCCAAGTTTTTCAAGAGTAACATTTTCTTGGGTCAAGAGCCATAAAAATTTAGAAGATTTATTTAAATTTATAAAGTTATAACAATTGTTAGAAATGTCTTGAAAAAAATTGTCCCTTTGAATATCATAAAGAGGGCTTTCTAATAAAAAATTAAGCTCATCTTCAACTTTACCAAGGGAGCAATTAGAACATAGACGCTCAAATCTTTCTATATGTTTTTTTTAATATCTGTCTGTCTCAATTTTTATGGAGTGAGCGCTTATTCTTAATTTACAAATTGACTGTCTTTTTTTGAAGTCCTGTAATTCTAAATATTTTTCCTTTTTAAAACAATTTTTTATAGAAAAATAAGTACCAAGCTTCCCTTTTTCGGAGTCAATTGTTTGATACTTCAGTTTATTCCAAAATATTAAATAACTTTTACATAGTTTTACTATAGATACAAATCCTTGGTTGACCCAAGTCAAGAATCTGCTCCTCTTTAGAAGGGGGTTGGAGGGGTCCTGATCCTGAAATCCTGAGGTCCCAAACATTAAAAAAAATAAATCCCTACATCCTGCATCTGTGTACAGACTCAATGAACAGTTTGGAAATTATTAAGGCCTGCATGCTGGCATCCACTAAATAAAAGTTAAAATTATTTTGCATATATACTACATGTATATGATATACATGTAAGAAAGATGTAAGATAAAGTAAGATACAATTCACTTTGAGGTGTGCAAAGATGAACTTTGATTTCAAAATTGCTTCCCTGATTTTCAAAGATACTTCACTTCCAAAAGTATGAATTATCAAACACGTTAAAATTTGGTAAACCCAAATTGTGAAATAATATAAATCAAACCTTTCGGGTCCATCAATTTTTATGTCCAATTATTATAATACCAGTACACAAAAATGCAAGCTGATCTCAAGCTGTTTCACTCAAACATTCATATTTTTAGGTTAAAAAAAAATAAAAAATTGAGAAATGTTTGTTTTCCACTTTTATACATGGTATTTTATTAAAAGTGCATCCAGTATATATTGACCTGGATCAGCTTAGAGCCAGATCAACTTGGGTCGGGATTAATTTGTTGATGGAAAAGCCTGATCACAATGCATATACCCATCGTGGCTTGTCAAGCATAAACCTTACCTGTTGACAAGTCCCACACATGTGATTCTTCTTGGGGGAGTCAAAATCTCCCAATTTTGTCCCTCCTGTTAATAATTTAAATCTTCTTTTTTTTTCGAAAATTAGATTCAAAAATCTTTTCAGTGAACTTTTCAATGTTATACAATTGATGTCATTCCCTAATTGACCTTTGTGTCATTCAAATCAAAGTGATTATTACAAGCAAATTCAGTGGAAAACTCACTGGGTTCAATTGACATCTTTGGTGTGAAACAACCCGTTAATTAACGTCTATTATCTCAGCCATATAGGTCATAAATAAATCTGTGTTTTTCAAACTGTAGGGAATTAATTTTGGAGTTATTCCCCCTGTTTTAGCTTTTTGCTTATATATGTGCTGGTAAAATATTATCTATTACTGAAAATAAGAATGCAATACAAATTGAACTCAAAGCTATATTAGAATGATACCATAAGGGCTAAAACTTTCTTTGAACATGCCAAAAAAAGTATATTGCATATTATTTTTGATTATCCCTTGTCAATGTTGTCCCTATGCCCTCTTTTTTGAAGCTTTGGAAATTATGCCCCTTATAGTTCTTGTATTCAATATCTCCAGATATTGTTGGGAGCCTCACAATATTTTTCAAATTCAAAATCGTTCATTGAAAAATGTCTCTTAACAAGTAGGTAAAATCTCTAACTTTTGTGAAAACAAGATATCTGTAGCCTTATTATGAAAAGTCAGTCAACCAAAAGTCAGATCTAAAGCTGCAGATGAAAGGATAAAAAAAATCTGATCAACTTAAATTTTCATGAAATTTGGGCATTTATTTTCAGTGGCGGATGCAGGAATTTTCGAAAGGGGGGGTGCTAGCCCAGGGCAAAGGGGGGGTGCAAAGTTGCAAAACATATGTCCCGATTCAAATGCATTGATCGGCCAAAATAAAGGGGGGGTGCGCACCCCCGGAACCCCCCCCCCCTGGATCCGCCACTGATTTTAAAGTCATTTGAAATGAGTGAGTGGCGAAAAAAAATGTTTATCCAATTCTTTTACCAATGCATGTATATATCATAAACTCAGTCCTCTGTGCACGATTTTCTCATTTTTTTATGCAAATATAACGTATAATCGTCAATTTTTTTCTCTCTGTCTGTTATGATTTAACAAATATGGCTGCTCATTAAATGCCGTGTTTTGAAGCCAAATTTACCGATTATCACCTTGTAGTGAACAAATAACAAAAAGCATGGGTATTGAGCACGTGTTTAACATGTACAATCAGAGAATTGTTTATTTTGATGACAGATCCATGTGTATTGCGACCAACAGATTTTTACGAGGAGGGTTACGCTCAGGTCACTATGCATACGGAAAATATGTCGTCAATTGCTTCCTGGAATTGCTTCCTTTCCATTAAAAATAAGTAAACTTCTTCTAAATGTGGAAGTTAAAGAATTTTCCTCAGCAAAAAGTATATGTACATAAGTTGTATAATAAAAACTATCCATTCAGTTATAAAAAAACAAATGCATATTTTTTTTTAATTTGAGGTTTCTTATGACTTTAAAACTAAACAAAATTCACAAATTCTGACATAGAAAGACTGTTCCTCAATTAAGATCTGTCTAACTTCTATGTGACCAAAACTAGACAACAACACCATAAGTGAAGTTTTGTCCTTAAAATAGGGATTTGTATGCCCCATTTATTATGCACCATTTACGTTTTTTCAGTCTGTGTGTCTGTTTTTTCGTTCGTCCATCGATCTGTCTGTCCCTCTTCAGGTTGATGTTTTTGGTTAAAGTTTTCGGTCAAGGTAGCTTTTGATGAAGTTGAAGTCCAACAAACTTGAAACTGAGTACACATGTTCCCTATGATATCATCTTTCTAATTTTTATGCCAAATTAGAGTTTTGACCCATTTTCACAGTCCTCTGAACACAGAAAATAGTTAGGGTGGAGCATCTGTGTACTATGGACACATTCTTGTTACAAATGTTTTGCAAATAGTTTTAGGAAAGTTGAAATGGCAAATATGATCAGCAGAACAAGAACTAAAAATTAATTTTGTAAATGAACACAGCTATAAAGCCTCAAATCTTCAGAAGACTTTTTTAAAGGAGTTATTGCCCTTGAAAGAGGCTTTTTATAATTTTTTGTAAAAAAAATACATTAGATTCATAGAAACTGTAAACAGTAAAAATGGTCAGGGGAAAATCAACATTAACCTTGTTCATGTCTCAAAGTCAACTGTCATGACTCCTTATAAAAGTTATTGCCCTCAAACCTTTTCCTTTTTTTGTATTTTTTTTTACGAAAACTATAGCAGATAGAGGATAACTTTTATAGAAGAATTTACCAGAGTCAAACAATTTGCTTTTCTTTACATTAACCTTGAACAACAATTAACCTCTTTGGCTGTTTTTCTTTTAACAGATTTTTATGCATGTCAATGCCTTGATATATCATTTAATACTTTTTGATTTGATATGTTATTCTGACAGTTTAAATATATGTAAGTTGTAATCCACTCTTTTGACCTTGGTAAGTAATAATAAATCTTAAACCTGTTATTAATCTGTGGTTCATAAATGTATAAGTCTTTTATTAGTCTTATAATATAAGCCAATATTACAGTTAAAGATATGCACTTCAACCATGTCAACTTCAAATTTAAACAATACATGCCAGTCATTATTGGGAGGTTGGGGTATATATTTTAAGCAGATTTAGGGAAGTTGCAATAAGAAGAAGTCAGTTAATTAAAGAAAAAGACAATGTTCTATGAATTTAGTGAACCTCTGAAATAGACACATTAAGGTCATTTTATCTTATGAAATAATTTCTATTCTTTCTGAAGAATGGCATAAATGTAAATATATCCAATAGTGCTATATCATATCCATGTCTCAATGGAGGACTTTAAAAGTTTGAAGTTATGGATACAAATCTTCCTATCTTTCAATCAGTGATTTTAATTGCTCTGAATACATAAAACATGTTACTATAGTTATAATTTTCTTCCTTTTTTGCAGATTGCGCAGATATTTGGTTCAAACTTGTATTAAAAAATGAAATATATATATAACAGGCTATTATTTGAACTTGGAATTATTTTTAATTATGGAATTTGCATAATTTCTTGTGTTTAATAAAATTTTTAATAAATTCCATGTTTATTTGGTATTATAATCTTTCGAGCGGTAAATAACACTTTCCATACAATATATTTTGGTTAGATAGTGTTGTGCGCGGCACAGTACATTCTATTGAAAATATACTATTTTCTTTGTAATAGAATGTGTTGTGCGCAGCACAGAACATTTCAGTACAGAATAAACATGGAATTTATTGAAAATTTCAATAACAAGAAATCAAGCAAATTCCATAATTAAAAATAATTCCAAGTTCAAATAATAGCCTGTTATATATATATATACGTAACTGTTTTATTCACAAATATAAATTTTATCCTATAATGACATCAGTGAGTGAGTAGTCCTTCTGAAATCAAACATTGTTCAGCACTTTTTATACAGCCGCAAAATATTTTGCGGTCGTATATTGGTCTCACATTGTCGGCGGCGGCGGCGTCGTTGTGCGAAGGCGGATGGTTTCCGGATAATAACTTTCGTATTAGTAAATAGAAATCGATAAAATTGTAAAACAATGTTTATAACCACAAAATGAAGCTTGGGATTGATTTTTGGGGTTATGGTCCCTAAGGTTTAGGAATTAGGGGCCCAAAACAAGCATTTATCTAGTGTCAGGACAATCAGTATTTCAATTGTTCTAAAATTGTACCACAATGTTTAATAGCATAATTAGAAGGTTGGGATATATTTTAAGGGTTATGGGGCAAACAGTCAAGGAATAAAGGGCCAAAAAGGGGCCAAAACAAGCATTTTTGTAGTTTCTAGACAATAAATTGGAGTTATCTTTCTTTGTCCAGAATGGTTGATGAATCACCTAAAACCAACGCTTTATGAAATCTTTGAAAGTTGGAGTTATCTTTCTTTGTCCAGAATAGTAGTTGAATCAACTTAAATCAATGCTATATACAATGCAATATTCACTTTTACTACAAACTGATAAATTAAAGCAATCTTTACCATTCAGTGATTACAAGCACTTTGATTACCATTCTAGGGTTATGCCCCTTTACAAGTCGAAAAGTTTAAGATTTTTTTCGTTTCTGTTCCCTTAACTTAAGTTTGTCTTAACTCAATTTAATGAAATGTGTATACAATGCTTATTACCTCTAAACCTAGTTTAAGTTTAATTTTTGGCAGCTTCAATTTTACAGTTCTTGAGTTATGTCCCTTTATAACGTTATATGCTAGGGGGGCATCATCTGTGTCCCTTTGGACACATTCCCCATTTATTTTTTTAGAAGTTACTATTAAGGATGTATTCCTCTGACATTTCAGTCTCGTTCAGTCTCGTTGAAATCTCGTTCTTGAATTATGTCTAAAACATGTGATACAAGTGGAAAATATGAATGAATTTTAAAAATGTTATAATCAAACTCAACTCTGTGAAAAAATTGGGTATTTCCATTGAGTAGTTTTTGAGTAATACATTTTTCAAATTTTATTACCAATCAAGTCAGTCTTTTTAGCCAAAATTTCGAGAAAATGGGTGAGGGATACAAAAAATTATTTTACCAGAAACATGTGCATCCCACATCCCTTTTTTCTTTTCAAATTTCTTAGATATGTATGTTTTCAATCATTTATAACAAAGAAGTTGAAAAAATATGCAATTTGTACTTATAACGGAGAAAAATCACAAATTTACAAAATTGACAACATGGTAAATTTGACATAAAAAAGCATCAAAATATGATAAAACTTTCTTATATTAACACTTACCTATAGTTTTTGTAATTCAAATTCATTCAGATTGGTCCCCTTCATCTTTATTGAAAGTATGACAAAAAGTTTAATTGTGGAAATGTGATATTTTTCATGATTATAGCCCAAAAATAGGTAAAAACTGATGAAAAATTGGAAAATCATCAAAATTGGGTACTTTCAAAGGGCCGTAGCAAAAAAAGAAGTGCACCACCATATGATTTTTTCTTCACCAATTATTTTTTTACAGTCATATGAACCCAAAAAACAGGTTTAGAAAAAAAGTTTAATTCTAGAAATTTTTGGCTCCTCAGAGGTGTACATCCTTAATTAATATTAATTTTAACCATGACTGTATAACATTTTAATATTTTATGATGTATTTAAATGAGTAGTTATTGTTGCAAACTCCATTAGAAATTTGAATTGAGATAAAAAAAAGAAAATTTCTTCAAATATTTTTTTTTTTTGAGAGGATTAATATTCAACAGCATAGTGAATAAAATCCAGCTTGAATGTTGTGTCCATACTTGCCCCAACTGTTCAGGGTTGGACCTCTGCGGTCGTATAAAGCTACAATCTGCGGAGCATCTGGTTATTCCTGTTGACATTGATCTTAATTTAGGCTCATTTGTAAAATGATAATTTATTCATAAAGTTGAGTTTTATGGTTGAATATAACTTTACCCTGAATTACAAATTTACAACCTTTGAAATGTTCAAGAAAATTGTACTTGTAAGTACTTGCTATCATTATGCCTGCAGATATTGGTCAGACTTTGGTACACTATCAATATAGGGCAGTTCCAAAATTTATCCCATGGGAGACATGGTAGGTACTCAAGTTCATTGAGTATTGTGTGGTTTCATTTTTATACGACCGCAAAAATTGAAATTTCTTGGTCGTATATTGGTATCACGTTGGCGTTGTTGCTGCATCGTCGTCTGCGTCGTCATCGTCCGAAGACTTTTGGTTTTCACACTATAACTTTATTATAAGTCAATAGAAATCTATGAAATTTAAACACAAGGTTTATGACCACAAAAGGAAGGTTGGGATTGATTTTGGGAGTTTTGGTCTCAACAGTTTAGGAATTAGGGGCCAAAAAGGGTCCAAATAAGCATTTTCTTGGTTTTCGCACTATAACTTTAGTAAAAGTAAATAAAAATCAATGAAATTTAAACACAAGGTTTATGACCACAAAAGGAAGATTGGGATTGATTTTGGGAGTTGAGGTCCCAACAGTTTAGGAATTAAGGGCCAAAAAGGGCCCAAATAAGCATTTTTCTTGGTTTTCGCACCATAACATTAGTATTTATAAGTAAATAGAAATCTATGAAATTTAAACACAAGGTTTATGACCATAAAAGGAAGGTTGGGATTGATGTCGGGAGTTTTGGTCCCAACGAATTAGGGGCCAAAATAAAACTTTGTTTGATTTCATCAAAAATTGAACTATTGGGGTTCTCTGATATACCGAATCTAACCGTGTATTTAGATTCTCAATTTTTCATCCCGTTTTCAAATTGGTCTACATTAAGGTCCAAAGGGTCCAAAATTAAACTTAGTTTGATTTTATCAAAAATTGAATTCTTGGGGTTCTTTGATATGCTGAATCTAAACATGTACTTAGTTTTTTTATTATGGGCCCAGTTTTCAAGTTGGTCCAAATCTGGGTCCAAAATTAAACTTTGTTTGATTTCAACAAAAAATCAATATATGGGGTTCTTCAATATGCTGAATCTAACCATGTATTTAGATTTTTAATATTTAGGACCGGTTATCAAATTGGTTCACATTGAGGTCTAAAGGGTCCAAAATTGAACTTTATTTGATTTCATCAAAAATTGAATTCTTGAGGTTCTTTGATATGATGAATCTAACCATGTATTTAGATTTTGGATATTGGAATACCACAAAGGGATAGTAAGAATTGTCTTTGGGAGTTATGTCTCAAACCGTTAAGGAATAAGATGCAAAAAAGGGGGAAAAAGGGTTTCCAGGTTAATGGACAATTACTTAAGTACAAAACATAATTTAAAAGCAGTGTAAGGTTGGTAATTGAAACTCATTTTAATATCTCACCTAAACTGCTCTTAAATTATGTATATTGGAAATTTGCCAAAAACTTTATTATTAATAAATTCCATTTGAAATTTGCCAAAAACTTTAGTTTAATGAACTTCATTGGAAATTTGCCAATATAAAATGTTGCATTGGAGTTATCTTTCTTTGTCCAGAATAATAGTTAAATCAACTTAAATCGTGACTGTATTTTGTATTTTATGATGTATTTAAATGAGTAGTTATTGTTGAAAACTCCATAAGAAATTTGAATTGAGATCATTTTTGGAATACGGTAAGGGAAAGGGGGAGGTGAAAAAAATTGGTGGGGTTCAATTTTTCTTATTTCAGATTTCAGAAATGAACAAGAAAATTTCTTCAAATATCAAACGATTAATATTCAACAGCATACTGAATTGCTCAAAAGCAAAAATAACATTTTAAATTCATTAGACCACATTCATTCTGTGTCAGAAACCTATGCTGTGTCAACTATTTAATCACAATCCAAATTCAGAGCTGTATTCAGTTTGAATGTTGTGTCCATACTAGCCCCAACCGTTCAGGGTTCGACCTCTGCTGTTGTATAAAGCTGTGCCCTGCGGAGCATCTGGTTCTTAGAATTTTATAAAGCTGCATTAATATAAAAATTATTTTATGGGCAATCAAGGTCTTCCATGACCCATTTGCATGATGATACTGTCTATTCATTTATTTTCATGGGTACCAATTTTCGTGAATTAAGTGAAAAATTGTATCTTCGTAGGCATTTAATTTCGTGGTTGTAAATAGTTCTACATACAAACCTATAGAAAATTTGAAATTAGTTGGATATGGTTCACATAAGGCCACGAAAATTTGGTATTCAATGGACAATAATGAATCAAAATTTAGTAAAAATAAAATCTAAAAAAAATCTTTTTTTGTAATTTCAGTTGGTGAAGCTAGATACTGATGATTTAGCAAAGAAACTACATGAAGTTATAAAGGAGATGCAGCAACACTTTAGTTATAAACCTGGAGCATATTACAGTCATTCCTTATTCTTCCTTTCTATCGCAATACACAGGGTGATGCCAGAAACATTACACAGGGTCATAATGATGGATGCCGATTTAAAATTCAATAATGATGTCAAGGAGCTTTTTGATCTATTTGATAACTTTTCTGACACAAATGTCATGGGTATAGCCAGGGAGAATCAACCTGTGTATAGACATGTGTTGTCAGTATATCGTGGCGCTAATCCAGGTACAAGAGTTGGTGATCCACCGCCAAATGGAATCACAGGCTTTAATAGTGGTGTGCTACTTCTAAACTTAGACAAAATGAGAAAATCTGAGTTATATAATTCCTTAATTAATCCAAAGGTTGTAAACGATTTAACAAAAAAATATTCATTCCAAGGTCATTTAGGGGATCAAGATTTTTTTACTTTGTTATCATTAGAACATGAAAATTTATTTTATATTTTGCCTTGCACATGGAACCGACAGCTTTGTATTTGGTGGAGAGATAAAGGTTATGAGTCTGTTTTTGACCTCTACTTTAAATGTGAAGGTCATATTAATATTTACCATGGAAATGGTAACACAGATATTCCAAAATTAGAATGGGAAAAATAGATTTTATATTTGCTATATTCAAATTATGGTGATGTTTTTTTTAACGACCTTGACTGGCTAATGAAGCCCTCACATGGTCAGGGAAATTAGATAAGAGTCATACATATATGAGAAATTTTAATCTTTTGGAAGACAACAATTATATTCAATTCATTTAATTGCTTATACTGTTATACATGTTATAGCAAATAATATGCATGAAAAAACTTTTTAAAATGGCTCAAATAATATTTTAAATGTAAAAATTGTTATGATAACTTTACTTTTACTAATTATAAGTAGCTTTAATATTAAACAAATATCTTTATAACTAATAAGGGAGATAATTTAAGTAGAACTTAATTTGTGATATTTTAATTCTGTAACACTAGAGGTAATTTTATGCCTTGCTTTTACACTACTTACATGTAGTGCTATAAATGTAGCAAAGAACATTAATTGATAAATGTTCAAGTTTATGTATTGGTTGTAATTTGGTAACATATAAGTTGGTATAGCTATTGTTAATTTTTATATAATTTGGTTGTTGATAATATTTTACTACGAATTTCTTTTCAAGTTATTTTTTTATATTGTGATATAGTGCCAGTCATTTTACCAGTGGTTGTAATGAATAAATATATATTTTTTCCCCATTAAAATTAAGTTACTTGCAATTTTCATAATAGTGATTTCATATTATTGTTAAGGATTTTGGAATCTATTTTATATATACTGTCTCATGTGCCATGTGCTATTTACATCATGTATTAAGCATTTATTGAATTCTTTTTTTCATTATTTTTTTACTTTGACAGTCACTTTCTTTTTTATTATGGTCATCAGGATTAAATTAAATATCTTTAAATATGGTGTAGTTGTAATAAAATTACATTTTAAGAAAAAAGATACATGTATAGATGTAAAAGAACACAAATTAATTCACCCCAGTTTGAAGATGATATGCATGTCTTAGATAATTTAGAAACCTTTCAGTCCCAACTGCTTCTGATGAATAACCATGCATATACTATATAGGCCATGTAGTGAAATGTCAGTTTCTAGGAACTTTATAACTTATTAATTTTTTTTATATCTTTATTTATACTTGTTTATGCATATTAACCTTAAAATGGAAAAGACATTTGGTATTTTTTTAGAATAATATTGTAATTAGTTTACATTTTTTATATATACGAAAGTTGTGGATCAAGTTGAGGTTGTAAAGTAAAAAATGGTTAGTAATATTTATATTGTTTGGTATGGATTTTGTAGTTCTAAGTTACCAAACATTAAAAGACTTTTATACATTCATATTATTTGTTTCCACAAAACATCTGTGTTTTATCTAAAAAGTATTTTTGGAATGTTTGCTCATCAACAGGAGTGGCATTAAATATTTAACTTTTCATTTTGCTGCTTTATCGTATATTTCAAGCCGCGTATTATGCTACATCTGTATTTAGGAAATGCTAATAGATGTATATGATACACGTATACAGGCCTTTTATTTTTTTTATTTTTTGCAAAACTATATAAGAATTTAAATTTGGAGAAATTAGCTTTAAATAACCTTTAATGTGATAATATTTATGAAAATGTATGTTATAAATGAGGATCTGAATGAGGTTAATAAAATGGAGATTAATTGGCCACTAAAAGCATTGAAGAGTTGAATGGGCCAAACATTTTATAAATAGACAATAATGGGGTATTAGAATATAATGAATAGACAATAATGTAATGCTGGAATATAAATAATAAAGAATAATGAATTATCATGATTATTATGTGCAAAAAATCGGAAAAAGAGAAACATGCCCTGAAAATAAAAGAATACATAGATGAAGACATTTTCACCCAGACCCTCACAGATGTACTGTTCATTGTTTCTACAGATTTGTTAGTACTTAATTAAGTAATGTTTTATTTGATTTTTATGTTACACTTGCATTTAAGGGTACTTATATTTCTGTCTTACCCTTAATGGACCATGAGATTGGTAACTTTTCTGATTGTCTCTACGGCATGACATAGTTTTATACTATTTTACTTTTAAAGGGTAATTTTACCTAGAATGTGGAATGCAAGGACCACTAGTTTAGGGTCTATTTATACTTCATTAGGGACCAACATCTGTGGGACCTCATTTACATGTTTATTCCTAGTCCATCATTCATCAGTATTGGTAAAAATGTCAAATAGATAAAATATTATGGTATAAAAGAAACCTTATATTGGGTACAATTATTTTTATAACAATCAAGTTTCACTGATAGCTTGGAAAGATCTGATAATCGTAACATAATACATTTCTTTTCAAAAAGTTTCACCTAATTATTTAGTCAAATTGAGTAATGCAGGCTAGGCATTTAAAAATATTCATCCTTGATTACTTGTTCAATTTCTTCTTCTTTTTTTTTTAAATAATATGTAATCTGTTCATTGCATCAGAGATTTTTTTAATCCCATTTTAAGGAATTTTCACAGGATTTGGTTAGGGACCACCTTTTTCTTGGGTAAATACACACTTATTTAATGTGATTGATCTTATTCCCATGATATTACAATATCATTAGTACATAATGGTGCCCCCTTATTTGTATTTACTTCTAAAAAAAAAGGTGGTCAAAGTATCCATTTTTATATGAATTCTGAAAAGCAGAAATTGAAGTTTACATTGGATTTAAAGTAACTGCTTATTCTAGACAATTTTCTCTACTTAATAGCTCTGTCTCTCTAAACTCTTCTTGCTAAACTCTTGAGTTTTTTACATGTCTCAGCACATTTTGTATTATCTTCTATATTTGTAGTATTGTCAATCATAACAGGGTCCATATTTTCTATCTCTGGCTTACGTACTGATGCGGGCATTTCTAGAGTTTGCATTTTAACATACGTAACGGCCTGGATTTTCTTAACTTAAACATAAGTGAACAACGTTTATTAGCAAATTTTACCAATATACTTTCAAGGTATAGTACATTCACAAGTATTTACTCACCTGTGTTAAGCTGCAAATGCAATTAGGAGCTTTATATAAAATCAGAGCAAGTGAAAAAATGAAATCGGGGCAAATGAAAGAATGACAATTTTAAAAATTGGCGCAAATGTCATACGCCCATGTAAGTTTATGTGAAATCCTTTAGGCAATCATCACTTTAATTACTGTCAAATCTTAAATGCAAGCATTTCAATGGCGACATGACCAACCAAATTGCAATATTAGTCAATGTGATTTCAAGATTAGCTGCATGCTTATTAATTTCCAAATTTATAGTACATGTCTTTGTAAAGTTTTACTTTATATCCTGTAAATTTAGAAATTAATGTATAGTGCATTAATTATTGAGAATTATTGATTACTGTTAAAAATGAAAGATTTCATTAATACTATTGCAAATATCCTGTGTGGGAAAACCAATGTTAAAATGATAAATTCAAGTTTTTATTATTGCAAAATTTATACTGTTACATTTATTTCAAAAGGCCAAAAAAAATAATACATGTGTTTCCACTAAGCCTACCTACCCCAATTTTTAGTGCCTACCCTAAAACTTTTTATGCAATTTTTGAATGAGCACTGTTAACATATAACTAATTCCCTAGTAGTAACCAGCTAAAGAATGTTTGTAAAATAAAATGATATTGCCTACCTTTTTACCCTATTTTTATACAGCATGTTAGTGGAAAAACATGTATTATATGTTTTGGCCTAAATGATCAAGTAATAATTTATAAATTTTCATTAAATGGAACATTGTCTCATGTACATTTTCACTTATATCACTGTCTGCTAGGTATCTATCTCACTTTTCAGTGATAAGGGCAACTCATACACTATTGTTCATATTCATATTTGAGCTACTCCAAATGGTATTCTTTTCATCTTAAATCAGTTTTCTGTAGAACTTGTGCTGTAACCAAGATGTATGTATACAGTGTTCTGTTATTGGAAATCCAAATAATAAAATAATTTTTTTGAAAAAAAAACTTTTATTATTTTACTCTATTGCCATTCAGTCATGTTGTTCATTCTGCATCCTCATCAAACAGTTTTATAACTACAGATAAGTTAGTATGAATATAGCACACCTATTATTTACTAATTCAATGACTCTGTCAAAGGTTAAATGCTGATGAAACTATACTCTGCTTTTCATGATGAAATAGGAATGTAGATCAAATAGAGGCCTGATTACTATCTCTCATTTGCATAAATTAACACAATGTCGATAGGATTTGTATTTCACCCATGAATTTTTGCCTTGTATTAAGGTTTACAGAATATCCATTTTTGTTTACTGCTAGTTATATATAACACTTTGTGGTGTAGTGTTTTAGAGATGATCACCATGAATCTTGAAGATCAGTAGTCTGATTCTTGATTTGGTCAAATCCACGTCTTTATAAGCATTGACTTCTTCTCTGTCAGAAATTGAGAGCAAAGACTGGTTGGTTTGGAGTCAGACTTCTGTTACACTGCAATGATAATATTCATTTAAAGGGAGCTACCATTTGAATTTGATGTTTAGGGGGTGGGGGTGAAATTTGAAAAAAGTAGGCTGAACAGAAGTTTTGAGTAAAAAAAAAGTCAAGTTGAGACACTTGACAAAAAAAAGCCGGAATGACAATTTATGTAAAAAAAAGTCATGATAAACTGAAAAAAAAGGGCAGGACAGAGATTACAACTTAAGGATGTATTCTTCTGACGTTTCAGTCTCGTTGAAATCTCGTGCTGGAATTATTTCCAAAACATGTGATACAATTGGAAAATATCAATGAATTTTAAAAATATTATAATCAACATAACTATTTGTAAAAATTGTGTATTTGCAATTAACAGTTTTTGAGTAATCCAGTTTTCAAATTTTACAACCAATCAAGTCACATGCAGTCTTTTTAGCCAAAATTTTTAGAAAATGATTGAGGTGTACAAAAATGATTTTACCAGAAGCATGTTCATCCCATATCATTTTTGTCTTTTCAAAATTTCTTAGATATGTATTTTTATGCCCCACCTACGATAGTAGAGGGGCATTTTGTTTTCTGGTCTGTGCCTCCGTTCGTCCGTCCGTCCGTCCGTTCAGGTTAGAGTTTTTTGTCAAGGTAGTTTTTGATGAAGCTGTCCAATCAACTTGAAACTTAGTTCACTTGTTGCTTATGATATGATCTTTCTAATTTTAAAGTCAAATTAGACTTTTGACCCCAATTTCACGGTCCACTGAACATAGAAAATGAAAGGGGGAGTTTCAGGTTAAAGTTTTTGGTCAAGGAAGTTTTTGATGAAGCTGAATTCCAATCAATTTGAAACTTAGTACACTTGTTGCTTATGATATGATCTTTCTAATTTTAAAGTCAAATTAGACTTTTGACCCCAATTTCACGGTCCACTGAACATAGAAAATGAAAGGGGGAGTTTCAGGTTAAAGTTTTTGGTCAAGGAAGTTTTTGATGAAGCTAAATTCCAATCAACTTGAAACTTAGTACACTTGTTGCTTATGCTATGATCTTTCTAAAGTTAATGCCAAATTAGACTTTTGACCCCAATTTCACGGTTCACTTTACATAGAAAATGAAAGTGGGAGTTTCAGGTTAAAGTTTTTGGTCAAGGTAGTTTTTGATGAAATTGAAGTCCAATCAACTTGAAACTTATTACATATGTTCCCTATAATATAATCTTTCTAATTTTAATGCCAAATTAGATTATTACCCAATTTTTACAGTTCATGGAACATGGAAAAGGATAGTGCAAGTGGGGCATCCGTGTACTTTGGACACATTCTTGTTTCAATCATTTATAACAAACAAGTTGGAAATAATATGCATTTTGTTCTTAAATATAAAAAAAAATCACAAATTTACAAAATTGACAGCATGGTAAATTTTACACCAAAAAGCATTAAAATATGATAAAATAGTCAAAGGATTGTAATTTAGTACGCCAGAAGCGCGTTTCGTCTACAGTGACGCTAATATCAAAATAGTTATAAACCAAACAAATACAAAGTTGAAGAGCATTGAGGATCCAAAATTCCAAAAAGTTGTGCCAAATACGGCTAAGGTAATCTATACCTGGGATAAGAAAATCCTTAGCTTTTCGAAAAATTCAAAGTTTTGTTAACAGGAAATTTATAAAAAAAAATGACCACATAATTGATATTCATGTCAACACCGATGTGCTGACTACTGGGCTGTTGATACCCTCGGGGACGAAACGTCCACCAGCAGAGGCATCGACCCAGTGGTGTAAATAGTTATCAAAGGTACCAGGATTATAATTTAGTACGCCAGACGTGCGTTTCGTCTACATAAGACTCATCAGTGACGCTCGTATCAAAATAGTTATAAACCAAACAAATACAAGGTTGAAGAGCATTGAGGATCCAAAATTGCAAAACGTTGTGCCAAATACGGCTAAGGCTATCTATGCCTAGGATAAGAAAATCCTTAGTCTTTCGAAAAATTCAAAGTTTTGTAAACAGGAAATTTATAAAAAATGACAACATCATTGATATTCATGTCAATACCGAAGTGCTGACTACTGGGCTGTTGATACCCTCGGGGACGAAACGTCCACCAGCAGAGGCATCGACCAAGTGGTTGGAAAACTTTCTTATATTAACACATACCTATAGTTTTTTAAGTTAATTTGTCCACTTCATCTTTATTGAAAGTCTGAAAATTAATAGTAGAACTGTTATTTTTTTCACGATAATAGCCAAAAAATAGGTAAATAAAGACAACAGTAGTATACCGCTGTTCAAAACTCATAAATCCATGGACAAAAAACAAAATCAGGGTAACAAACTAAAACTGAGGGAAACGCATTAGATATAAGAGGAGAACAACGACACAACATTAAAATGTAGCACACACAGAAACGGACTAAGCATTAGACAAAATCCTATGAGAATAACATATATAACATCAAAACCAAATACATGAATTTGGGATAGATAAGGACCGTGACAAGTTTTATAAAAATTGATGAAAAATGGGAAAATCATGAAAATTAACTATTTCCAAAGGGACATAGCAAAAAAAGAAGTGCACCACCATATGATTTTTTCTTCACCAATTATTTTTTTACAGTCTTATAAGCCCCAAAATCAGGTTAAGAAAAAGTTTTATTTTTTTTTTTGGCTCTTCAGTGGTGTAATCCTTAAATAAAATTTTTTTTTTTTTATCCTTGTACCCCTTCCATCCAATCAAATGGTAGCTCCCTAGCTTACAACTGACCTCGTCATCTAGCAAAGCACGATATAGTTTGATGACACATGTGTCACTCATTATCTTCAGCATGCATGTTTATTGCTGGATGTTAAGCATTTGTTAATTAATTTATGATCTAGAATAACTTTATTCAACTTCATTATCTACACCTTAAAGATACTGATCACAAATCTTTGTGTCGAGCCTACAACTTTTGTCGCAGAAAACTCGACAGAGGATAGTAATCGAGGCGGCAGCGGCGTTAGCTTACTTCTAAAAAGCTTTATATTTTAGAAGGTGGACGACCTAGATGCTTCATACTTTGTATATAGTTGCGAAGTTTCCGTTTGTCACATAAACATTGCCCTTTACCTCATTTTCAGTTCAGTAACAACTTGAAAAAACGATTAAGATTTTTTGTAAGGTTAATGTTTCTCTTATTATGAGTATTAGGATAACTATATTTGGTATGTGCGTACCTGCAAGGTCCTTATGCCCGTCAGACAGTTTTCACTTGACCTTGACCTCCTTTTATGGATCAGTAAATAAGGTTATGTTTTGGTGGTCCATATCTCAGATACTATAAGCAATAGGTCTAGTATATTTGGTGTATAGAAGGATTGTAATGTGTACATGTCCAACTGGCAGGGGTCATCTGACCTTGACATCATTTTCATGGTTTCGGTGATTATATTTAAGTTTTTGTGTTTTGGTTTAATTCTTTTGTATTGTATGCTATAGGTCTACTATATTTGGTGTATGGAATGAAAGTAAGGTGAACATGCCCAACTGGCAGATGTCATCTGACCATGACCTGATTTTCAAGGTTTAAAGGTAATTATTTTCGTGGTTTAGTTTGTTCCTCCTATACAGTAACAGGTTAACTATATACATTTGTATATGGAATGATTATATGATATACATGTCCATCTGGAAGGGTCCATCTGACCTTAAAATCATTTTCATGGTTCATAGGTCAAAGGTGAAGTTTTCTTTGCTATGTCTGTTTTTTCATATTATAAGGCGTATGTAATCGCAGGGTGCATCAGTTTTAGATCTCCTGCACATGGATCTTAGATAAAGTTTCTCTTTGTGTTCATAGCTACTTTTGCACATGTATTCATGATGTTCACCTGTTAAATGCATATGAAGTGGTAATTTTTTAATATTCTAGAGCTAGGGTTCAGTATAAAGGATTGATATAGTCTCACTTCATGTGAAGATCGAAGGCAGTATGGTAAAATAACATGGGTCACATTGACTAGTAGTTTGCAAACAAAGTGGTACAATACTTTTAAAATTGCAAATATTTGTTTTAAATGGTCAGTTTAGGAAAAGTTTGTGTTAAGTGGTAATTTGCGAAAGACTTTTAAATTCAATGTCCGAAACTAAGATGCGTTAATGAATTAGAAGCGTCATCCAAGAATGTCTTAAAGGGAGACTGGTCTGTGGCGATGCAATGTCAAAGTTTTTGTCAATATCACGGCTGATCCTCGGTTAACAGAGTTTTTGTTGATTTTTTTTTCAGTATATGGATGTGAATAGTAAACTGCATATTGCTAGAAAAAAGAAAAATATGTTGCTAATGTGAAAAAAAAACCCGTTAATGATGATGATGGAAGTTTTTAACGACCTTGACTGGCTATACAGCCCTTGCACGGTTGTTAATATTAAATGTATTACAAATAGTCAGGAAATACGAAAAAGGGATTTGAAAAGTATTTTTTTTAAAATCTGATTACCAATATAAAAAAGAAGGTGTAGTCCATTTTTTTTTAAATTCAATAGATCACTTTTAAAGTAAATTGTGGTATGATCTCAAATGCGACGTTTTACATTTAGCAATGAACAAAAAGTACTGAAAATCACAAAAATACTGAACGTAGAAGAAAATCAATTCGGAAAGTCCATAATAACATGTCAAAATCAAATAGCAAAACGCATCAAAAACGAATGGACAAGAACTGTCATATTCCTGACTTGGTACAGGCATTTTCAAATGTAGAAAATGGTGGATTAAACCTGGTTTTATAGCGTTAACCCTCTCACTTTGATGACAGTCTCATCAAATTCCGTTATATTTACATTGATGCATAAACTAAACAGACACAATAAATCATATAGTCAGCTTTACAATCATTTTAAAAAGTTAAATATTAATCTTAATAAGCACTTTAAAAGGCAATTAAAACTGTGTCCACTTTTAACACGTGTTATTAAGTTTGGACGTCAACTTTATATATAAGCTATGAATAAACACGTGTATGATTTATTTACTTTTAGTATACGTTATATATACCAGTAGCATAAATGTCCGCCATGACTTTGAATCGTTTATTTCTTTTCTACATATTTGGTAATTTGTATACAGTATCGCAAGCGAAAACTTTGCAAGATTCGAAAAATGTCCTCAATGATATCATGAATGGATACGAAAAACATCTTCTTCCGAAGGCAAACTCATCAACTCCTGTCGACGTCAAACTCGGATTTTGTCTGTTTACTGTAAATGGTTTTAATGGTGTCGACGAAACTTTATCTTTGACTGGCGGACTTTCTATGAGTTGGGATGATGTCTCTTTACAATGGAACCCAGCAAGTTATGGCGGTGTTACTGATCTTGTTTTAGACAACTCAAAAATATGGCATCCTTATATTTTTCTCGTGAATACTCCAAATGAAATGAAACCTATAGGTTACGACACAAACAACGTTCTATCTGTTTATAGTTCTGGAAGGGTGGCATGGTTTCCAGGTGGCGTGTTGAAGGCAAAATGCTCTACAGATTTTACAAAATTTCCGTTTGACACACAAGTCTGTACTCTGGAATTTCAACCATGGGGAACAACATCTGCGGATATCACATTATCTCCGCTTTTCGACTATGTAATACTAGATTACTTCTCAACAAACTCTGATTGGATAGTAAACAGTCGTTCGTATGTGGAGGCGATTTCTATATACTCCCTAAAGTTTAATGTTGAAGTAACTTTAACACGACGTCCACTTTACTATGCTGTAATGCTAGTTGTACCGACCTTGTCGTTCTGTATTCTCAATCCATTAGTGTTTGTGTTGCCTCCAGACTCGGGGGAGCGTATATCTTATGCAGTGACTATCCTATTATCGTATGCTATATTTTTGACAATTGCTTTGTCATCGCTTCCAACATCATCCGATCCCTTGTGCACTCTCCTACTTGTCATGATACTCATTATAGCGATCAGTGGTGCGATAGTTATATTTGTAATCATATCAATGCGTTACTACCACAAAGAATCATTCAAGCCGGGCAGATGTGCTGCATGTCTGATAAGAGTTTCAAGGTGTACGGAAAAAGTTAAAGATACTGTGATAGAATTTCAGAAAGACGACAAAATAGATATAAAAATCGATATTTCAGGTAAAGAATATTCTCATCTCCTGGATAGATTTTTCCTGACATTATCGTACTCTTTACTCTGTATGTTCCTTGTATTATACATTTGTGTTGTTTTTGTGTAGTAAAAAAGGGGGAGGTGTTCATAGTATAAGAAATTTGTCAGTTTGAGATTCAGCTCTGACAACGCATTACAATGTATCTGAATTTAAAAAAATAGAAGATGGCCTTTTTGGGTCTCTTTACTTCTTGCTTTTCGATGTGTTGAAGACCGTACTTTGACCTTTAATTGTTTACTTTTTACACCATGTGATTTGGATGGAGAGTTGTCTCATTGGCACACACACCACATCTTCTTTTAGATGTGTTTTTTTTTTTTGCAAAGCAGTTAATCAACGAAGGACGATCCAATTAAATTTGTCCAGATATCTGTAAGCAGGAAACCCGAATTGGTTCTATTTGCTACAGCACCATTGGTTCTAGTCTGCTGTCAAGAAATCCCTATTGTGAATTCAAATTCAACGAAAATATCTATTTCTTATTCAATCCTCGACAACGAAATATAATTCGAGATTTAATAATTAATGGTTCATGAACATGTCGCAGTTGCATACAACCAATTATAAAATTATAATATAATGTACTAGATTCATTGTATTTTCACTATGATACATCGGTTCCCATTATTAAGACAATTCACCAAAAATCGCTGAATTAACTTTTTTTCTATTTTGTTATATATAATCAGACATATATCTGATTTATTATTCACGAAATTCATTTTGGGATGTGAAATATACAGAAAGCTTTTGTCATTTTCTATTACATATATGATTAAACTACTGAGACTACGTGTATAATACATATCGTCGCTGGGCTTCCAAAATGTTGTAAATTACAAATTTTTCAAGAAAAAGATATCTCACAAACAGGCTTTGAAAATTTTGACAAAATGCATGCTTCCAAATGTCGTATATGAACTTGAACATTTTTGAAAATAGGAGTGAAATAAAAACTTTGACATTTCTGGATTATCCAAGAACTTAAAATTATTTTCGAAGAAATGTACAATTATTTTATCCCAAAAGCAATTATACAACGATTTTCAAGTTTTCATACAACATTTTGGAAGCAAATTTTAGAAACAACTGACATTGGCAATTTTGCAATATGTCTTATTTCAAACGTTTTGATTGGTCTAACTGTATGCTATTTTGAAATACCAAAGATTTCCTCCCGCCCAGACCATTGGTGTCATAAAGTATTTTTAGCCAAAAAAGTCATATATACGACTTTTTGGACGCCCAGCGACGATATACACAATATACCATTTAGAAATTAAAAAACTTTGCAAATCTTATATATATTTGAAAATAACTATATTGCCTTGTCTACAATTTATATTGTATAATACATATATAAACAATGTACCATTTAAAAATTAAAAACTTCACAAATCTTATATTTATTTGAATAATTATATTGCCTTGTCTAAAATTTATATTGTTTTGATGGCTTCATATTATAAACTAATATCTTACATCCAT
The DNA here is from genome assembly GCF_963676685.1 of Mytilus edulis. NCBI lineage: Eukaryota > Metazoa > Mollusca > Bivalvia > Mytilida > Mytilidae > Mytilus > Mytilus edulis. Next base: position 48,332,459 of record NC_092356.1, on the reverse strand, counting down.
GATAGTTTTCACATACTTAGAATTGCATGGTTAAGAAACATACAACTTCAACAGTTTTGGACCTGATACGAGAATTTTCCACTTCACTTTTCGGACATATTTGTTTACCATCTGTTTGTTTGTAATTTTGGCGAATAGTTTGTACAAATCAACAGTATTGAAGCGAATGGTTTTTTGTATTGTTAAATTCGCCAATATATCCCTTTGCGCATTTGGTTTATGCATTGGAATAGCGTAACAAACAACCCGTTAAAATATCAATGTATACTCAGTAAAGGGAGGAACCGGTCGGCGTGTATGGGTTTCTTTCTGAATCCGAGTTTTTTTTGTAAGGAGATTATAATAAAAGTAAATTGTGGTATGATCACAAATGAGACGTTCTACATTTAGCAATGAACAAAATCTGATAGTCAGCTATAAAAATCCTTTTAAAAAGTTAAAACTAATATTGTTAATCTTAATAAACACTTAAGAAAACCAATTAAACCGTAACTACTTTTCACACATGTTATTAAGTTTGGACGTCAACTTTATATAAGCTATGAATAAACACTTGTATAATTTATTTACTGTTAGTACACGTTATATACCAGTAGCATAAATGTCCGCCATGACTTTGAATCGTTTATTTCTATTCTATATATTTGGATATTTTCTTATTAAGGTGGTACCTAACACTACAGGGAGATAACTCTGTAAAATCAGCTAAACGTTTTAATTACGTCGTGTTGTTACGGGAATATTAAGCTTCTCAATGATCAAAACTAGTGTTTGTCAAACTGCTATATAACCAGTGTATTTTTTCTGATAAAACGGTTGGTTAAAATTTTTTGAAATTTTTATATTTTTCTCAAAGGGTCAAAGTAAATACTTTGTCTAAATTTTATGAAAATTAAACGAGCCAAATTAATTTTGGTCAAGGTGTTGGGTACCACCTTAATCTTCCCAATCTTTTTTCTGTCAGTTGGCGTAATTCGTGCACACATTCTCCTCAGGGACTCGGTTTGCAGATTTTTTGTATGTCCTATTTATGGGCATTATGTTTCTGGTCTGTGCATCCGTTTGTCTGTACGTTCGTTCATTTGGTTCCGTATGTCCCGCTTCAGGTTAAAGTTTTTTGTTGAGGTAGTTTTTGGAAAGATTGGAACTTGTTCTAACTCTTTCCTTAGGCATTGGCCTCCATAACAACACGACAGGTTAGCTACTATTACTAAATGTATTCACCCTGATATATAGTTCCCTATTAGTTCTCATATATGTGCACATAATATACATATAAACTGTGAAGAAATGGGTATATTTTTGGAGCAGTTCATTCAAAAATGTTTGTCTTGTATGTGTGTTGATGAGCAGGCTTTTTTAAAAACATTTTGATTATGTAATTGAGTATTGATACAATATTAGATGATTGACAACTGTCATTATCATCAAACAATCAGGGACAAGGTCTTTATTTACAATGCCCCACCTCCTAAACTGTCAGTCAAATTGACCACATTCCTTATCAACCTCAGTCTTACATAATTATACAGACCTTTCAATATACATCTTATTACACAAATATCAATGAATATTTGACCTCTCCATGTGGAACTTTGTGTGACTGGTTGATAAGTTCCGTTAGAACTTTTGGGCTAGTTTGTTAGTTCCGGTTTTGACTAATTTGACGAAAAGGAACTTTCTAACTAGTTGATATGTTCCGTTGGAACTTTCCAACTAGTCACTTTGTTCCGGTGGAACTTTTAAACCAGAGGAAGAACAAACGAACTAGTTAATAAGTTCCTCCGGAACTTTTCGGCTAGTTAGTTCTTTCCGCCCGGAACTTTCCAGCGTCGGAACAAAAGAGCATTTACAAATACCCAAATGTTTGATATTATATAAGGATGATAGATTTATTTATTGCCTATTACTTTTGATCTACATTACATTAAGTAATTCTGTAAATGATTTCTGAAAGATAAATTATTAATTAAGGATTAACAAGATCTTAAAAAAAGAACTTTAAATATGAATGTATAAAAGGTATTCCAGTAAGGCCTATAATTTACTTCATAAATTTCCAATAATTATCTGCAATTAATCTACAATTTAGGCTAGTTCACTAATTTTTTTTTATCAGTAATTGGCTTGAAACAGTTTTAAAAAGTACATTTTCAATGCCCTGTGCTGAAAAATACTTTATAAATTGATCAAAAGGCACTTTACAACTTCTAATCTTCAATGTTACATAACCTATGTTTCAACTTACAAAATGACCCAAAACAACATTTTTAGATTATTTTTGTTGACACTTTAAAGTTATTAGCTGTTGGTCTAGATCTTATGTCTTACAAGGATAGTTGGTATAAACATTCACTAGAAGAATTTTCAGCAATAGTGCTTTATTGTTTTTTTGTCCCCACCATACCTTACTATGAAATTACTCTTCCAATCTTTCCATGAGTGATTTCCATCACTTTAATTGATAAAGTTGAAGTCCAATCAACTTGAAACTTAGTACACATGTTCCCTATGATATGATCTTTCTAATTTTAATACCAAATAAGAGTTTTTAACCCATTTTCACGGTCCACTGAACATAGAAATGATAATGTGAATGGGGCATTCGTGTACTATGGGCACATTTTTGTTATGTCCCATTTATGGGCATTGTTTTCTGGTCTGTGTGTCTGTTTGTTCGTCCGTCCGTCCGTCCATTCCGCTTCAGGTTAAAGTTTTTGATGAAGTTGAAGTCCAGTCAACTTGAAACTTAGTATACATGTTCCTTATGATATGATTTTTCTATTAGAGTTTAACCTTTTTCTAAAGTCCACTGAACATAGAAAATGATATTGCGTATGGGGCATCCGTGTACTTGGGACACATTCTTGTTTTTAATATGTTTTCGTTTTTCCTGTTTATTTTTATTACATTATCAACGTTTTTAACATTGACATCACTATTTATTTGTTTTCTGGCAATGAGTAATTTACTATCCATATCCACAATACAGTTCCGAAAATACGGATTCAACATACAGATATACAACACCGTATACTGAGATGGCAAAGTTAAAACGTTAATAATGTTATACGACAATCTAAAAGAGGCTAAAAAAGTTTGAAAAGATGTGTCCCTCCTTCCGTCCATTTTCCTAAAAATTCAGACGAGCCATAAAGCAAACTTGACCAGCGAGTGTCAATACTTACGTTTAAATCAACAAAGCTGACATGGTCAGTCCACTCCTTTAAGGATTAACTACCCTTTAATAAGTGACATTTTGTTTTTCAATTTTGCTTATTACCTTGAATACCATAATAGATATAGAGACACCGTTTAAATATATAGCAAACACGATTAACAAAACAAGTCCTAATAATTAGTGACAATGAACAAATCTTCTGTGAGCTACTTATAGAATAATGCCATTCAGTAATGATTTATACCATTGCTTCATGTTAGGCAAATATAATAGTAGCTAAGGTAAAGCAGAAACTTCAAACAGCAAAAACTAAAGTAAGAAAAGCAGTTATCAACGAAAAAGATCAGCAAAAAGGGGGAATTTTAATCTTGAATTATAAGGTGGTTTATAATGTTGGAGAGTGGCCATTGTTAATTTGCCCATACATTCAATTGTGCAACAACAACACAGTCATGCTCGTTATTGCCCAATCTGTGGCATTGTTTATCTGCCCTTTCCGAGCTATGAGCTATAGTAAAGTGGTTATCATTGGTTGCAGCTTAAGTGAAAAAAAACCAGTTTAAATGTATCTCCATCTACTGCAGTTTTCATGATAAAAAATATGGGAATTTGCTAATGTTCAATGAATTTTAAGAAATTAAGTTTTAAGATATAAGCCTTATTGAAATTCTGTAAAATAGAAGTTGACATTTCAGGGGCAATAACTCCAAAGTAGATTATCAGATTTTTCAGAAAATTCCACAGCGGATAGACCTGCTGATAATTTTTACCTTTCTTCAGTTTTGAAATTTTTCTATTTTTAGCAACAGTAATCATGTTTGTTGATGTGTCAAATCCAAGGATAATTAATTTAAAAGAAATTCCTGAATGAACTTTCAGGTAAAGTTAGGTAACAGCTGACCTTGAACCTTCAACTATGATTTAATATTTTAATTTGCAACATAATTCAATTGCTTCCAAACTCTTTACAGCCGACAAGCTAAAGGTAATATCCTTTAAGAATAGACTAGTCGGACTAATAACCAATCAATATGTCTGTAGGACTAGGCTACTTCAAAAGGAGGGTAGTATAAATTACCTAATAATGACTTTAAGGTTCAGCTAGCAAGCAAGCTAACCAAAGATATTTTCTTTAGCTACACACTCAATGAAATCAGCTGTAACACACAGAATAAATATCATGTGGTGTCCAACTCTCTCATACATTTTCTCGAGGAATAGCCCTTACAAATATAAAGCTCAGTACCAAATATCAAGAATCTTGAATCTGTACATATTGACAACAATGTGTTATTAACTGATAGATGGAAAAACAGAGAAAACCAGTATACCCTTTATTCTTTAGAAGCAATGGATATAATAAGACCAAAATCCATGAGACATTAATACCAGAAAAGTAAACAAACTGAAAGAGTCATTTTTTTCCAGGTATTTCTAAGGCATAAAGCCATATTGAATTCCATTATGTATCATTCTCTCTCTAGTTTAGAGCTCGAAACTATGAACATACTTTATTTCATTTCAAGAATAATTTTTGTCATTGCTTTTATCTTACTGATATTTCTGTAAAAATAAGATTGTCTGTGTCATTTGTAAATGAAATAGCAATATATTTAGGTTCACACTTGAGATGTTAAGACAATATTTCTATAGTCTACCTGCAAACTCATCATTTGATCAACTCTTCCATGTTGTATGTCCTAAATCTACGATACATTCACCCCTGACCTTGATCAAACTGACAACAGTCCTGGGAAATTCCAGCCTTCATACAAGCTTTATCTGATGTTTTCATGAGTTGTTTCATGTATGATACCGGCAAAAAAACTTTCTTTTTTTAGGTGAACAAAAAAACACAGATTTTTTTTATAAATGACTAAAACCACATGTCAAATGTCCAAATTTCCCAATGGGCATAAAAAACAAACAAAAATAAGCTTTAAAGGCATATATTACTTATTTAACAGAATACAATGTTTGGTTTTCACAAAACCAGATGCTACATAAAATCTTTTTAAAACCATATAACTTACTGATTTTTTAAAAAAAATATTGCCAGAATAAAAGGATTTCATTTTATTACTCAGAATCATTTTATATTTTAGCATTATCTGCAACCATGATACATGGTTTTCATTTAATATTAAAACGTAAATATCGATTAGAAAAGCTTATTTAATTCTAACTGTTTATTTAACTAAATTCCTCTTCCAACAATTTTAACATGATGTGCAAGTATTAAATTAGAGTGTTTAACTGAGTTATATAAATGCAAATAGATATTTTTCTTTATACATGGAAAGTTTTCATATTTTCTTTTAGTAAAGCTGTTTTATAATATTAAAGCAAAGTTTTCATTACATATTATAAATGTTCTATTTATTACTCCAGTATAGCAGTAGAAATTAAATAGAAAATACCATTAGGTTTCTATGTGCTATCATTCAGCATTGATTGGAAGAATTCAAAATAAAGATATAAAGATTCACTTTTCAGGAAGACATTCATAAATTGAATTCAAACATTTTTTTTTCAAACAAGAATTCTGATTGTGTTAAATTTCGCCTGACATCAGATATTTATTTACAACATTACTAATATTTCTAACAGTAACTTTTTTTACTTTTATTATTCCATATGTTATTTTTTCTTTTCTTTCTCTCTATCTATTAATAGCATAACCTTTAAACCGAATGATAAAAGGCCAATAGTAAAGTCCTAAACACAAAAAACAAGAAGATAGGATAACAACTATAATATTATAAAAGCAGATGGAAAACTTTTTAAAAATGATGTCACTCTATCACAAGATCTGACTAAATCCATCATAAGTTAGATTAAGCTTTGGCCATGTCCTAATTAAGCTTTGGCTGTCTTTGCTTCACTCTGATACAGAGCTAACATCTTCTTGATCTCTCCAATAGCCAGACCTGGGTTTAATCCCTGAAATCAATTTAAATTGATGAACATACAAACAAAATACATTGTTTTACTAAAAGATAATAATTATAAATAAAATAGATATTATATGGCTTATACTTAAGGTGGTACCTAACACTACAGGGAGATAACTCTGTAAAGTCAGCTTAACGTTTTCATTACGTTGTGTTGTAAAAGGAATATTAAGCTTCTCAATGATCAAAATTGGTGTTTGTCAAATTGCTATATAACCAGTGTAATTTTTCTGAAAAAACGGTTGGTTCAAATTTTTTGAAATTTTTATATTATTGTTAAAGGCTCAAAGTAAATACTTTGACAAAATTTTATGAAAATTAAACGAGCCAAATTAATTTTCGTGAAAGTGTTGGGTACCACCTTAAAGACAGAATATTTTTTGTTAGATTTGATGAAGCCTGTACAAATATGACTACTATCAATAGCATTACAGCAGGCTAATACAGAACTATTGATCATTATATTACACATACAATTGACCTCTCTATACGTAATAAATATGGTTTTAGCGTCGTCTATTTGTCTTTCTTTCATTTATATTTCTGATAGCACTTTAAATAAATGTGCTGAGTTCAATATTTCAGAAATATTTTTCTGAAACCTATGTTCACAAACATGCATGTACGTATGAAACATATATAAGACACATATTGCACCAATACATTGCAGTAAACAATTTCATTAAGGTCAGCCATGGAACTAAAGAAAACTGACATTACAAGAGAGATGACCTTTGAATTGAGGTTATTACTACAGTCTGACAAGATGAGTAAAATCACAAAAAATACTGAACTTGAAGAAAATTTAAAATGAAAATTCCATAACCAAATGGCAAAATGATAATGTCAAACACATCAAATGAATGGGAATAAAAGAGGTGATCGGGCAAGATATCGCTTAAGAGAGATGAACATTAGTGCAAGAGGTTAAGATTTTAACTAGCTGTAACAATTTTAAGGGTTAGACTATTAAAATGTCTTTTTCATACTTTTTATGGAATTATTTTCTACTTTATTTTTTGTCAGTGAAGGTACTTTATCTTTGGACAAGTCTTTGTACATTTCATTATGCTATGACATCTGTACACAGACCAATAACACCCCTCCCCTTTTCACCCACTGTGCTAATTGCATGTACTTTACCTTAGGACAAGTCTTTGTACATTTCATTATGCTATGACATCTGTGCACAGACCAATGACACCCCTCCCCTTTTCACCCACTGTGCTAATTGCATGTACTTTACCTTAGGACAAGTCTTTGTACATTTCATTATGGTATGGCATCTGTACACAGACCAATAACACCCCTCCCCTTTTCACCCACTGTGCTAATTGCATGTACTTTACCTTAGGACAAGTCTTGGTACAGTTCATAATGGTATGACATCTGTACACAGAGAACTTGTCTTCCATCATGGCCAACCTTTCATTTGTAAAATCATCTCTGGAGTCAATCATCCATCTGTAAAGGGAGATAAGCACAAAATATTATAGGAAATTATGGAGATGTGTCATCTAAAAATTCAAATTCAAGGTAAATACCTGTTTATTGTTTTAGGCCTCTACATGTATTATAGTTTTATTTTGTTTGAGGTGTATAGTATGGATCATCTCATAGGGTGGAGTTTATACAATTGTTCTTTCCCTTCTGAAAATTACTAAAATATAATTTCAATTCTAGTGTATAATAAAACATACATCATTTTTCATTATGAATACAAGTATGACTTGCCAAAGTCAATCCTTATTTTTTCAATATGTCAAGGGCAATAACTCCTGATAAGCAAAAAATGATAATATCCAATATCAAATACACAACCATTTTATCATCAGTGGCAGCATATTTAGATTTAAAGAACCTTGTTTGAACAGTTCAAAAATTATTGCACAGAAGTAACATAAAGTGCCATTTTTCAATCTATCTCCTGTAAAATCTAATAATTTGGTTTAAATCTTAATTTGTTTATCTTGTGGATGGATGTTATTAAAATAATTTATCCAAAATGAATTCATAAGGAGCACTTCTTTCTTAAACAGGAACCTCTAAATTATTCTGCATGAAGACTGGTTTGAAGAAAATTACACAAAAGATCCTGTTTCTACAGTATTACATGTACCTGTATGCCTGCATGAGAACAGCTGGGCCAAGATATTTATCAGAATTCCACCAGTAGCTAGGACAAGATGTACTACAGCATGCACATAATATACACTCATATAAACCATCCTGAAATACATAAATTGATCAAACATTGGTGCAAATGCCTCTGAGGATAAACTTTTCAAATACAAAAATATGTGTTCACGAATGCAAATTAAAAATGAACATGACTTAACTGTGTAGATTCATGCTTTCCATGTTTTAACAAATACTTTCTGATAAACTTTCACATTAAATTCTAAATGTTTTAAGAGTAATTCTGGAACATTCAGCACTATGATAATCAACAGCTGTAATTAGTAACAGAAATCACATTCCTAATTGAATATCATCAAAACATTTCCAAATAAATAAAAGTTTTTTCTTGCCAAATAATTTTTAATTTTAAGAAATCATTCAGAAATAAATACAGGCTTATATAATCAAAGTGATGGAAATCACTCATGGAAAGATTAGAAGAGTAGTTTGAATAATTTCATATTAAGGTATGGTGGGGGGAAATGAACATTAATAAAGACCTACTGCTGAAAATTGCATTAACAGCAGGTCTTTAGAAGGAAACATGCTTTTCTTGTATGAGCTCAAATTAAATAATATGGGTCTCTTAATTTGCACAATTTTATTTAAACTGCAGTTTATATCTTATCCAAATAATTTTGCCTGTTTTGAACATGTTTAAAAAAAACAAAAAATTGTAAATCAAAAATTCTTCTAGTAAATGTTACCAACTATCCTTGTAAGACATAAAATCTAGACCAACAGCTAAAAACTTTAAAGTGTCAACAAAAATAATCAAAAAATTTTGTTTTGGGGCATTTTGTAAGTTGAAACAGAGGTTATATGACATTACATGAATATTAAAAGTTGTAGAGTGCCTTTTGATCAATTTTTAAAGTATTTTTAAACAATAATATACCCATTTTATCAGTTTATATGTGTATTATGTGCACATACATGAGAACCATAGAGAACTATATTTCAGTGTGAATACAGTAGCTAACCTGTCATGTTGTTAGGGAGGCCGGTGCCTTAGTAAAGATTTAGAACAAGTTCTAATCTTTCCAAAAAAAAATAAGTCAATTTCTTACCAATTTAGCTCTATCTTTCACTGACTGCAGATACTGTGTTTTACCAATATCTTTCTCTGATCCATCTTTCTTTTTGAGGTAGGGTTCAATAGCTCTGTACTGGGCATAAAAGTTACTCATATCCTGTAAATCATAGCAAAATTATTTACATGTCCAATCATTTATTTCATTTACCTTAAGCTTACAAGAGTATGAATGCAAGAATTAAATACCAGAAAATCATATAGAATTATATTTTCCATCTATTTGTAGTTCTCAGACAAAGTTACAAAAGTATCATTCAATGGATTGACAGAAGAACAGATAAAAACCAGTATACAATGTATTAGATCTATATTCCATTCCTTTGAAGAAAGGGGTTTACTAATCTGGTACCTATTACAATGTTATCATTAAAACACACAATGGAAGCACTAAAAGTGTTCAAATGTCACATTGTGTCACTAAGGCATTACTTACCGGAACCAGATCTTTAATGACATACATATGTGGCAAGGGATAAATCTTCATTGCTTTACTGGTGTTAGGATCTATTTTTCTGGAAAGAAGAATAAAGCTATGATAATACTGAGTCTTCACACATTTCCTTTCAATATTAAACAGCTTAACAAATGCAAAGCATTTTTTTTTTTAATATTTATATGGGATATGAATACTTGTTCCATATACCATTATACCAAATATAATTTGTAGTTGTGAATTATCATTAAAACAATTGATTTTCTCTGACCAAATGAAATTTTTGCTTATATATATTTATTTTAATAAATCATTTTTTAAGTTAAAAAAGACTAAACTTTTGTATGGGAAAAAAAAAACTGTCAAGCAAATCTGATGCACAGTAAAAACTAATTCTTATTCATGACATGAGGCCACAACATGGAGAGTTCTATGTTCTTATCAAATTATGCTTGATATTTTTCGTATGAAGTAATCTCATTCACTTAATTTGAATTTGAATTTAATCTCAATGTATATAATTATGTGTTATGAATATGAATGTACTGTGTATTATCATGATTATTGTCATAATGTTCCTTTCAGGCCCTTAATTGAAAAAAGAATTTTGAACTTTGAACCTTACACTTACCGTAGACATGCTAGTGTGTTTTCACCACCAATGTTCATGGAACATGATCCACAAATACCTTCTCTACATGACCTTCTGAAGGTCAAAGTTGGATCCATTTCATCCTTTATCTTGATCAATGCATCCAAAACCATAGGACCACATCTAAAATTCATAATTGTTTATCAATACTATTAAAACTACCACCATATTACCACAACATAGCTGTTATGAGAGTCTATTTACAAAGATCTACGTACATGTACATATAATATAAATAAAGCAGTAAATTTGGTATTTTTTTCGAAAGAAATTACCTTGCTTTTGATCTAAATGTAAACATTTATTAATAAAACAAAAAAACATAATCATGACATCTTGTTAATCATGTGAGTAAGTGTTTAAAACTAAGGTCAGGGGTGTGGAAATGCTATGCCCGACTCGCCCGACTCGTACATTTTAACACCCGGACAAGTAATTATTTTTGTCTTGGTTGCCCATGGACAAGTAAAATAATATACAAGACAAAGTTCAAATTCAGCAAAAATATAGGATTAATTTCAAAACGTATAAAGATGTTTAATTTATGTAAAAGAAACCAATAATCAGCGAGTAAAAACATATTTTTAAGTATAAACATCAATGTTCATGACGATAAATATTACATAACTCCGGAAATAGATCGATTACCAAATGAGTAAAAATAAGTATGCAAACCCGAGTCGCGTAATATTGCATTGGCTTTGTCCATTGACCCGGGATCATCGATTATGTTTTATCTACTATTCACCGGAAGTGTCATTTCTTAAGATTTTGAATTGAGATTCAGATTGATGAATATTTTTAAAATAAAACATCGGGCAAGCAAGACAAAAAGAATGACACGTCTAGTCGAAAGCATGAAACGCAAACGGAGATGGTCAAGGTGTATATGAAAAAATACAGAATCGAGAATATCAGATTACCCCTTGGAAAGAAATTCAGATAATAAGTTTTGTTTTTGTCTTTTTTATAGATCAAAGTCAACCTTATGTGTTGTCTAAGTGGTAAATAGAAGTGTTCAACTACATTTGTACCAAGAAAAAAACAAGTGTGTTAGTTGATAGAAATAATTAGTTAATCTATTATTCAGTTTCCATTTCTTCACTCACTATCCTCTAAATTTAGTATATTTAGTGTACCTACTGGCTACAATTTTTATTAAAAAACAATGCTGCAAACTTGTCCTTTACATGTCATTTCATTCAGTTGATTTGCTTTAGAGTTTCTGTCCCATTGATGTAATAAACCCATTTCCAACATTCCTAAATTTTTACACATATAAACCAATTGATTTCACTGATTTGTTTGGGATGCAAAACCGTGCTAAGAATCATATATTAGCTAACAATACTTTAAATACTACAATATTAATTTGGACCATCAGGGCAAGTAACTTTTTTTCCGGACAAGTAAAATTTACAGTTTTACTTGCCCAGGGACAAGTGCTCACAACAAATATTTCCACACCCCTGAAGGTCAAATGGATAGCCAGTAAACCATGGACATCATAACCCTTCATAACTTACTTATTTAGATCCAGTTCATATGTCTGTACTTTGGGTTTGTCTCCTTGCTTTTCTGGGTTCTGTAAAAGTAAACAAATGTTTTATATTTTCACAAATTTTATTCTGACACTTAATTCATGATGATCTGGATATTTTTTATGCAACAGCAACATTATAATTTATTTTGAGGCATTTCACATCATGCACATTGGCTAAATTTTTTCTTATCTTTAACCTTAGCCTTTTCATTCCAAATATATCATGAAATAAATATAATAATTGATAAAAATTAGTATCATTATAATTTTAACAAAGAGACCAAACTTCTTAAGAGATGACGTTCAAAAATTTATTGGAATAAATTAGGATGATCATGAATATGTTGCAATACACATAATATTTAAACATGCCTTCCATACTCTAAAGAATCTTTACATATATATATACATGTATTAAAATTGCTTATTCTTATAGTGCAGCACACATCATTTTCCAATTTCACACTTTCATGAAAAATTAAATCTGACTCTTCTGTTCTTCAGGTATATACAGTGTATAACGTGACGGTACCCAAATTGCACCTATTTTGACAGTTTTTTCAACTACGTTTTTTTATGATCGACAAAAATTTCCATTTTGTGTTTATTTTGTAGCCGTATCCTTCTTTATTATATAGGTACACCATTCATATGGAATCATAGAAAAATTGGTCTGAACTAACCTCTAAACCATCAATGATTCTGCAATGAGGAGTACCCAAATTGCATCCATGCTTAAATTCGCATTGTCAAAAGACGAATAACAAAGCTTTTGTTTATTTTTTTCAAATATTTTGAACAATTGGATATTTGTCGTTGCTTACTCTTCTTTTTTTTAAGAAATGGATACTTGTAACATATTGTATTTGCTAATCTTAAAAAGATGACGTTTTGATGACATCATGGCGACGTTTCGGTACATTTTGCTTTTTCAGTAAACACTTCATCTGTTGATAAATACTGTGAATTTTTTTGTGTATATCTAAATATTTTTACATATTTTGAAAGACATGCACAGTATCAAATCATAAAAACACAAATTGTTTAGTCTCTAGGAGATCTTGTAAGATTTCCGCTGCTATTTTTGCTAAATAGGTGCAATTTGGGTACCGTTACGTTATGTAGATAAGTAATTTAGAGATATTTAAAGTAATAGTTGTGCATATGGCTGTTCCAACTTACAAATCTGTAGATTGAGAATTTCTTCATTCTTGGGGCAACCTCTGTGGCTGCTGCTGTCTGTGCACATCTTGTCTGTAAGACAAAAGAAATATTCATCATATACAATGTATAGTTTATCTATGTCATGTATGTCAGCAACCTTAATTTGTTGCCAGATGAAATAAAATAATCACAATTTGCAACACAAAGCCCAGCACGGTCCCTGATAATCAGCTATATAAGGCTGAATAATGACAAATGTAAAACAATTCAAACAAAAAAATGTATTGCCCAATTTAAGTACAAAATAATGAACAAAAAACAAATATGCAACACAGCAACAAATGACAACCACTGAATGATAGGCTCCTGACTTGGGACAGACACATACATAATTTTCAGGTTTAACATGTTAGCAGGCCCCTAAACATCTATCCCCTAATCGGAACAGAGAGAACATGGGAGGCCCAAGAGAAAACGAAAACGGGATCGATCGGGATCCCAATGCAATCCCGGTGAAATTGTCGGGATAAGCCAGGATAAGCATCCGGAGGCGGGATCCCATTCGGGATAAATATCTGAAACTGGGATCCCATTCGGGATAACTGTCTGAAGCCGGGATTCCAGTCTAGATGAAACGGGATAAATATCGGACACTGGGATCCCAATCGGAACTGTTTAAAGCCGGGATCCCAATCGGGAAAACTATCTGATGCTGGGATCCCAGTCTAGTTAAAACGGGAAATTGTCTGAACCATAATTAATTTATGCTGTTGAAAATATGCAAGTGTTTTGTTTGTGTATACATATGTCTCTAATAACATCAAGTATAGGTTATTGGTGTTAATTAACAATGTGTATGACACCAAAGCTGTCAGGTGAAGCCAATCACATTTAAGTGTCACTTAATATTCAGTTTGACAGATATTTATAAGTCAGAAAAATGCCGAGATTTTCGCGATAAAAATGATACTGGAGGGCGTCCGAGGAAATGTCAACGGGTGTTTTGCCAGACGAGCTTGGGCATTTCTAATGTTCCTCAAGTTCTCATAAGTGCATTTCTATTAGTTGTCGTCCGGCATCAATGATAAGATAATGACTGACGTCGTAAAACGTTGGTTTCTCAACTTATGTAAAATGTTAAAAAAAAAATGATGACCACGTGCTTTGTTTTCAATTGTACCAGTTCGACCCAAGAAAATACTGTCCTAAATAATGCGGCCACTATCTTATCCGCATGCACCAGGTGCCGATTACTAAAGTATTCTTTTCTTATATTTAGTCAAAACTGGCCAGTAATTAATTCTTTTATGCGATACCCTTAATTTATTTATAATACCGTTACGGAGACAGATCAACTTGGCCGATATAATTTGGGGCGAGATTGTCACGTCGACGTTTGTGTACTGGTAAAAACGTCATCAAAATTTGTTTACGCTGAATTATGGACAGGACGAAGATGATGTTTTCAGATAAGTGCATTAATAATTTAATTTAACATGTGTATATGTGCATATAATGATTATGAAAATAATTTATTGAGGAACTATGATTTGTATGGTTTTTATCTGAGCAAATCAACATCAGAAAGTCTGAAAGCATAAACTGAAAATATATTTATTTTTAACATATACAATGAATAAACTTGTTAACTTGTCACATAACAGGCATAAAAAGTAGGTATGTCAAAATTTAATTCAGTTGTGTGTATGTTTATTTGGTGAAAATAATAAGTCGCTAGTTATTTATCGTCAGGGGATAAAAAAGGGGGAAGGTAATTAATTTGCAAAAAAATTAAAATAACCTTCAAAGACTTCATAATTATTTGGACTTGCTTCCAATCTACTGTATTCTATAAACATTAACATGCAATAATATTTCTATTGAATTTGTTGCTTCAAAACGTATTGAACAAATGATTCTTTGTGGATTTTTTTTATACTTTTAGGGGATATACTGATCTTTTTAAATGGAGCTGCCAACGAAACAGATTGCATGCAGATATTCCAGTTACCATAATTTACTCAGCAATTCTAGTTGGAAGTACAGAGACAGCAATTTAATTAACAGAAAGAAACATGACATGTATCCTTTTGCATAAATAACCCAGAAATCCCAGTGGCAGTGCAATTTGAATTGGTGCATGTATATCCTGCTGGTATTTATTTTTGGGATCCCGCTTTTTTTTCCGGGAATCCCAGTATATTTCCACTGGGATTTACATCGGGATCCCGCTTCTTTTACAGGAATCCTGAAATTTTATCCCAGTACATTTACATCGGGATCCCGCTTATTTAGTGGGAATCCCGAAATTTTATCCCAGTGGGATCCCAATTGAATTCCCACAATATCCCAGTGGGATCCCAGTATATTTCAACCGGGATTTACATCGGAATTACCGGACTTTTGGCGGGATTCCCGAAATTTTATCCCGGTGGAATAAGGTGGGATCCCACTTGGAATCCCATCAAAATTCCAGCCGGGATTCCAGTGGAATTCCAGATTTATTTTCTCTTGGGGGGGTACATGTTCATGTACTTGTACATCCCAACAACAAAATAACAATAAGTACAGATCTGAGAATACTCCAAATTTCAGACAGCTTGTTCATAGACAATAACAACTAATAAATAAAACAGGCATCCAGAGATGCAACTGATCGTCGGACCCGTCGGACCTAAGGGGCAGAATTTATGCAGGTACGGCAAAACTCGTAGCTGTGCAGGACCTGATGGCCGGCAATATTTAAGTCCGCCAAAACTGAAATCCCCGTCGGCCCCGGCAGAGTATTTTGTTTATAAAATTGCGATCATCTTTAATAAAAGTAAATGTCCTGTTCCCCCGCATTTTCTAACTCCGGGAACCAGTATTTCCGCCCAGTAATAGTCTTTCGTACCTTGTCCATCTCGCCCCGAACAATTCTCCGTATTTCCGTCATGTTTTTTGTTTTAGAAATTCGCTCTCTAGGAAGGAGGTCTATTAAGCATAGTTGATAAGTTCAGGAAATATGTCATGGCCGATAAAATAATATCAACAAAATCAAAATTAACGTTTGTTCAATAGCATAATTTCATTTGATTTTTGAGTGAAAATATGGGTCTGGCAGAAATTTGATGGGTCTGGCAAAACTTGGTACCCTGTAGGCCCCATTGTCTGACAGGAAAAAAAAACTGTTTGCATCTCTGGGCATCTGTGACTAAATTATCAATCAGTACAAGATCTCCATGTAATGGATTTAGTGTAAAGATGTCATTAAAAGTCAGAGAAAAACATGACCTTATGCAAGTTTCTCACAAGAAAAAACTGTACATCTATTTCCAACATGTGTCAATAAGTCATATCATCTTACATCTGTAATATTCTTAACACAATATCATATGATTATACGATAAAAAATTACAAATGAATATAACATGCATGTAAATGTATGTACTGCTGATAACTGGAAGACAAAATTATACTGGACTTGCTGATAACTGGAAGACAAAATAAAACTCTGATACCAATAAATTATATACTGATCAGTAATGGTAACAATATAACTGTGTCTGTGATACAAGTATAATTTGTGATCGCAAGGTTAATGTTATCTCTTTCTTTCAGGTACTCTGGGTAACCAATAATAACACAATGAAAACTAAATTAAACTAAAGACTAAATTAAGAATCATTAAACTTGTTTGCATTACATAAACAGTGATATCATGAAAATGCCAAAATTACATAAACAAGAATTTATATTTTAAAACAGTTCATGATTAGCTCTTCAGGTTGAACCTTAATAAAAAATTATATATGATGACATATTACAAATACATAATTTGTATATTCTTCGATTTGACATTAATAGTAAATTAATGTTATGAAACCTACAAATTATGTCAATGTCAATGAACAGTTTTCTACTTTTTTTCTGCCTGTCCTCTCCTTTTGTGAGCTATTTCTGTTAGTCCAAATGAACGAGTCAATATCAAAAGTCATGAATAATACCTGAATTAATTGCAATAAGGCTCTTTTTACTGGAGCTATCTTGACCACTGTCGAACTAGCCATTTCTGTTTTGCAGATCTACATGTAGTTTATGTAATTCCGTTCAAGCGCACTTGTCGTTTCCTGTAACCTTGAACTTTTGGTGAAAGTTATCACTGAGACAATTCTCCTGAAAATCATAAAAAATACAACAAAATACCACAAAACATTATAAAGACAACAACGTACCAAATAAAAGTTTTTTATAAGGTAAGACAGTGTTAATGTTTTTAATTAAATAGCATAAGTATCAATACAAGATTCGAAAGCATGATTATTTTTGGGGAAATTACAGACCAGAAAGCAAATTCAGTTTTAAAGTTCATAGCGTTCTTATCATATATATATATTTATTTGGTATTTTGCATTATCTAAATTTGTATCTGAGAATTTACAATCCTTTAAGAGATTATTACCTTGCTTTGTTTACAGATGGCGACTGTTGCTCATCGGTTAACAAAATTCAAATATCTTTCCTGTTTAATATGTTGAATGTAAGAATCGACTGTAGTGTTATAAAAAAAGGGGACCAAGTTTGATATTAGTTTAAAGCGTTCTTAAGTCGACTAGGTATTTTTGACGTAGGCGAATTTTGCTGTGGATCTCTGACTCTGTTGCAGGCACAGACTTGTTGTACAGTTGACGTTGTATACTTACTGCACTTGTATAAATGTATTGTTTATATAATTTTTAATTCTAAATGTCATTATTATATAAAATATTTTAAACAGATTAAGAAAAATTGATTTGAACACAAGGTCAACTACTTTATATATTGCATACATGTAGCTATAGTAGTACACTGATTTATAACTTAAAAAAAATGGAAAGTGGGTCTCATTGGGGTCTAAGCGTGACGCGGGATTGCTGATTTTTTGTAAGCGTGACACTTGAAAGTCAAATTATTGTGTTGGGAAAACGGGAAATGAGGTCTAGCGGACCTGGGAAATGACAAAAAAATGAGAATTGCTTACGTACATAGTGTAAGCGGGATACAGGAATCTGACAAAACAGTAAGCGGGATCCGGGATCGGAATCCCCCAATGAGACCCCCTGGAAACTGCCCATCCCTAGATTTTCCATGCAGTTCAACTTTTTCCATGATAAAATGATGGAAAATGATGGAAATTTTGTTTTTTTCCATGAGTTTCCATGGAATTTCATGGAAAAATAATTCATGTCAGATGGAAAACTTATATGTGTTACTTATTCCATCATTTTCCATGATAAGATGGAAAACTTTCCATGGAATTCCATGGAAAAAATACTTTTTGGATGGAAAATGGGATGGAAAGTAGACTAATAAAAATTTGTAGATGGAAAAGAAGATGGAAAGTGGACTTCGAATATTTTTGAGATGGAAAAGAGGATGGAATCTTGACTTAGAATATTTTTAACATGGAAACATTATAAAATCTTAACTTAGAATATTTTTGAGATGGAAAGTCATGGAAAAAATGTACACAAATTACATACATTAATTCTTTATCATCAATTAGACAGTGAAAGAAATGTAAAGTGCCATCTGGTTTTCATTGGTCTTTGTGTAGAAGACAGGAAATGTTATGACCATACAGTGTGAGGCCAAATGTAGGGTAGAACATGGATTTATACATTTTTGTGCAATTATTATTACTTAAAACATAAAAATGGTAAATAAACAATAAATGGACAATCTTTTATTAAAATATATATAAAATATCCAAGATTTTGGTAAATAACAGTATTCAATTGTGACTCTTTTAAAAGAAATCAGATAACTCCTCATACACCCCCCAACACATTGAAAATTTGAACTTGCAATGGATATGCAGGCAACAAATAAAGATGTCTTCTCTCCTGAACAAAATGCAAAATTTAAATTATATTGGACTTAGATTAAATAGTTCCAAATAGTTCTTGACATCGAATAGTGCAGATTTATTCTCTGATGACTTGCATTGACTGTTGGATTTAGAGCATATTTTTTGGTAAGTACACTGAATTAGATTCTACCATTTTAAGTGTGTGCAAGCTCCTTTAGTTCAACATAAAAACATCATGAAAACACCTATAGTAGATTTTTCACTTATAATTATAATGATTGGGTATTAAGACAAGACAAACTGTATATGGTGTATTATAATAACTAATAATCCACTAATGAAGTAATTTGGTTATAAAATTTAAGATCCGTTGAAATTGGTTGCCAATGAGAAATAGATCCATAAAAGTAAAAAAAAGTGTATCTTTACAGCAAACTGCAGATCAACACTAAGTTCTAAATAGATGGAAAATACCAATGAAGACATTTATATACAATAATTATGGAAAAAAATATTTAGGACAAAGACTAAAGTTGTTAACCATTATTAATAATGCCATTATTTAAAGAATATCTCTTTATTTATAACAGTAAAATTATTTTTAGGTATCATGAGGAAGAAATGAAACTCCAATAAAATGGTTAATGCTGTTCTACAAGATGGATCTACTGAAGCCTGGTGCTGACATAAGTGACATTTATAACCTTAATTTCTTGATATAAAGGCAGTGCAAACATATACCAGTATTGAAAGTTTTTCTTGTTTGTTGTATTTATTATAATACATTAAATAAGTTTGAATTAAAGGTTAAAATGATGTTTGAGTCTATTGCTTATTACTGACCATTGTAAGACTCAAAAGACCTTACCAAACCGAAAAAAGCATGGCACCTAGTTTTTTTTATCTTCATTATTACAGATATTGTTAAACAGGGTATATTGTCAAAAGGTTAATTTGAGCAATTCATTTCAAAAGGAAATGATGGAAATATTTCCATGGAATTCCATGGAAAAAGAAATTCTATGTAATATATTTCCATGGAATTCCATGGAAAAACTTCATGGAAAATATTTTCCATGGAATTCCATGGAAAATGTTTCAGATGGAAATATTATTAATTCCTTTTTTCTCTTTTTATTTTCCATGGATTTCCATGGAAAACAGGTTCCAATACTCCATGGAATTCCATGGAAAAATATTCCATGGAATTCCATGCAGTTTTCCATGATAGATGATGGAAAATCTAGGGATGGGCGGTTACAAAATTTGATTCACTGATTCAAGTGATGTTATATCCCAAAACTATCATTCATTTGTTTGAATAATGCTTTCATTGATTAATAAGATAACTTTTTGTTTACTAATTATAAAACCCTTTCTTGATTCTGAGTATGGAGCGATTTTCGAGCGCGTCATTTTACCACAGAACACTCAAAATGTACCACAGAACTTCAAAATTTTAATACTTCAGGCATTATTATCCAGTTAATGTATTGACTATTCTTTTTGTAATTTGACATATATTATTCAAATAAATTATATTTTTTAGAAACAAAACTCACTATATCACAAAGCCCCCTACTGAATGGCTAATCTATATTTGTAATTGGGACCATAATTTATTTAGTTTGTCAGGTTTTTTTGCCCCTTTTTTATTAATTTTATGTTAAGATAAGTAAAATTAATATTCAAATACTTTCAAAAAAAATTCTGAAGTTGTTAACGGACAGTATTAAATATTTGAGTTCACTAATAACATATAATAAGTGTGTATTTTAATTGTCAAAAAGTTCAAGTTTGATGACTGTTTCAAGTGTCTTATCACATGATCACTGAACATTAGGTTGTATATATGTGTATCTTCTTCAATTATTTGACAATATTTCGGATTTTTACCAAATTTTGTATGCATTTAGAAATGTTGAACTGGAACTTTATAGTGAAAAAAAACTGGTATACATACATGTGACATTTACATATATATACATGTGGTAATCAATTGTATCTGATTTTATGCCCTTTATGGGCCCTGTAATTTGGGAAATAAAAATATTCTATTCTATTCTATTCTGTAGTTTCTATATTTTTTAGTCCAAAATTAATGTTGACCTTAGCAAGTTCACCTGCACAATTAAAGTACCATAATTTAATTAGATTAACCAATTTTGACACTCTCTGTAATCACCAATCAAGCCAATAAACATGTCATTTATATTTTCACACCTGAGACACCAAATACATTTATTTGAATTATCTTATTCAATCAGGTGGCAATTAAAAAATAGAATGATGATAGCAGTCTTCCTGTTCTAATTATCATGATTATCATAAGTATTGTCAAATAACATGAATAATTCTAAAAATACAATTTTTATAATAAATAAGATCCAAGATTAAAACATCATATTTAATAATCTCGCAGATTTCTTAATATCACTAAAATATATTGTAAAACAAAATAGATAATAACACTTTTAATTGATCAGTTAAATATATTCAATAAACCGTGCAATAATTTTTTTTGCTATTGAAAAACATTTTTTTTAAATGTTTATTTTAGATTTCAAATGTAAAAAAATATGCCAAATAACAAAAATGTTATGATAATGTTTATCTTATCCTGCCAATCGTCATACAGTCTGCACCGTTAGTCACTAGTCCGATGCCCAAGACTAGTAAAAATTGATTCAGACTAGTGAATATTTTCAAAATTTGTATGGTCATATTGGGACAAATTTGGAAATTTTGTGTCTGGACTAGTAGATGAAATTTTTTTTTGGCGCAGGCTGGTCATGTGATTAGTGTAACCTGAGTTAAAGAAATTATGATTCGGTATTATCAGATATGCATTTCATAAAGTAATTTTGATGTCCTGTAACTTCTGTGGTATATTTCAGTAGTTTTATTGTAATTTGTGTAGTTCTGTGGTATATTCTGAGTATACTGTGGTATTCTGTGGTAAAAAGACGCCCCCAGCGATTTTCTGATTTGACCACCTCAAATTGCCTTATCACTTACATATTAAGTCTATCCAGGAAAACTTTTGTTCATACATGTACCTGACTTTTAACCTGTGCTGTTTACACTTTAATCACCATTCATACTCTGAAAGCTTGTTAACATATTGAAATTTCAGGTCTGTCAAATTTTACCCAGTTTTATGCTTTACTCTGGCATAAATAGTAAAACTACTTTTCAAATTAATGTTTTATTTTCCAAACACATGTACATCTATGGTCACAATAAATCAAGAGAACAAATCAAACTAATAAACAATTTAAATACAGACTGCAATTTGCACATACATATGATAACATAATAACTAGCTACGGAGAGTAACTCTCTTAAAAGTATGCTAACTTAACCATACATCTTGACCATACCAAACTGATATTTAACATGAGTTCGGTGCTAAATTTTATTTTACACTCTCCAAAAGTGAAATTTTACTCTTACATTATACTATGATCATGATGATCTACCATATCTAATCGTCCATACGTCTCAAAATTAGTTTACATTATCTGATATTAGTTTATGTTCCTTTATATGTACACATTTTAATCATGGACATTATTTGTGTCCAAGGGACACACTAGTACTCCATTAATAACTTTTTAGCACTGATTTAGTATAGATAAGACTGGAATGAAATATTTAATGATACTTCCTTTTTCTATACTCTTTTTATTTTTTGTAAAGAAAAAGAAAGATGTGTAATTTTTCTCTTTTATTTTTTTACAGGATAAAATGAAGATTTTGTTGTAAAATGGCAACACATTTCATCTGTCAAGCAACAGAACCTCTCCCACACAGATTTCCTACAACAAGGGCCTCTGAGAAAGGTCATGGGGCTGTTTCACAGTATGAGCTATTAAATCTTAGTGACAAGGCACACTGTCGTTTCCCTCCACCGGGATGGGATACATCGGAGAGCTCAGAAGATTCCTTACCCCTATACAGAGTTCCTGCCCCATCATGGAAAACAGCTGCCAATTTGGTTGGACCAGATCCAGATCTTTGTATAACTCCTGAAAAATCATCAGCAGGGAAATTTAACAATCTACAAGGAAGACAGTTTAATGCCCCTGTGCCAACCAAAATAAACAGGAACACTTTAATTGACCCTGATTTGGACTTAACCTTGACCCCAGAAAAAGCCTTAGAACCCAATGATAAAGAACATAAAAGTAATTTAAGAAATGGGGTTTGTGAAGATGGAAAGTTCAAGGGTCAACACAGGGTAAGATTTGAATTGGATGACTCTAGAGGATCAAGTGAGGGTGGGGATGAGGAGTCTTCGTTTCTGTTTTCAAGATGTCGACCAGGAAAGCCATACAAACCAGCATCGTATAGTGATGATAATGCTAAGGATCTCATTGATTCCTCGTCTAAAAGTGAAAACAAATCTAAAAATAAGCCAACTCAATATACAGTAAATAAGGTGAATAATAAAACTGTTTATGTTCCTCTGCATGGCAGTGACCAATCAAAGGAAATGAAATTAGCTGATCATTTTGACAAAAAATCAACAAATCAGGATCAGACAGATACTATCAGTAAACATGAACAAACCTCAGTGTTACCTGAAGTTATATACAATGAACAAACTGATACCAGACCTGTCTGCCATATACAAAATCATAAAACTCAGGAAACCAGATCAAAACATAAAGACATTAAGAAACCAGATTCTTCTTCCAACTCTGAAAAAGAGCAGGTACATATAAAAGGTCAAGGAGATTCTGCCCCAAAACGCAAAGTTAAAGTAAAAAGAGAGACGGCTGGACAGCCTCCTTTATCAGACTATAATTATCCATTTTCGGATGGTATGCCAGACAACTCAGAATATGAACATGTGTTTAAAAGGCCTGAGTACAACAGTACTTTAAGGATGCGAACAGAACTACAGCAGATAAAAGACAGTGAAATTGATGTAGCAAAAGCTTTAGAGAAGAAATTACAACTGTCAGATACTAAGAAAACAGAAATAACAGAAAAGGTAATAATAAGTTATAGAAATAGGTTCAATTTTGCAACTTAAAGTAAAAATATGTCAACGAAATGGGTAAGATTTGAAAAGGCTTTATCATGTTAATAGAATCAATTTTTAAGATTTTGCATGATGCCTAAGCCCTTGGTGATATGAAATTATGTTTTGGAACATGGATAAAAGACACAATATTTCTTGAATATTAATAAGATATATATAATCTTCAACTTATGAATATGATTATGACAGCAATGGTAACCACTGATGGAGTAATTTAATAAAATTGAGAATGGAAATGGGGAATGTGTCAAAGAGACAACAACCCGCCCAAATAAAAAACAACAGCAGAGGGTCACCAACAGGTCTTCAATGTAGCGAGAAATTCCCGCACCCGGAGGCGTCCTTCAGCTGGCCCCTAAACAAATATATACTAGTCCAGTGATAATGAACGCCATACTAATTTCCAAATTGTACACAAGAAACTAAAATTAAAATAATACAAGACTAACAAATGTTTACTTAATTCAGATTTTCATGTTTATTTTGTCATACAATATCAAAAAGAAGGTTTTCTTAAAAATTGAACTTACATGTAAAGAAATGTATGGTATACAAAACCATGCAGCAGCCATGAAACCCAATAAAACCAGAAAAAATACATCTCAAATTTGATTTACAATTTTCAAAAATTGATAAATAATCAGTGCTTTTATACATTTTGCCTGTTTTGCCTTTTTCAATTTTTTATGGAAAAGCTTATATACATGTATTTATAAATCATTGAATACATTGTACATGTGCTATCTTTTTACAGAAGGATTGATCCATGGGGAAAATACACAAAAGTTTAAGTAATTGTTACATACAACATGTACAATGTAATTTGTGTTAACTTATCTACATAATTTAATTGGGTACATGCTAAAGAGTGGTTGAAGACAACATTAAGTTAAAGTAAGGAATATTATACTAATAAATCTGTTGTTTTTATCATTTGATGAAATACCAGTAATTTCTTTATATTTAACAGGCTACATCAAAACTGAACACAAAAGACAGCATGTTTAGTGGATTGGTAAGCCTGGAGATTCCTGTGGAGGACTTATGTAATCAAGTGGAGCAGACTAAATCTAGCAAAGTATCAAGTAAAACAAGCAGACCCAAATCTCAGGTATGTTGTAATGGGAATAATATAGTTGATTTGAGATAAATATGAATAAAAGGAGATTTGGTGTATATTTTAGAGGAATGCAAAAGTCATTCAGCAGTCAACATACAGTCTTCAACAAAATTCCTTTACATATCTCATACTGTATCAAATTTCAATACACACATACATGTATGAAAAAAAAAGTAAACAATATAAATATTCAAATGCAGCCCGTACAATTGAAAAAACATAACCAATTTTATTTTATTGCATAGAGCAAGACATAAAATGTACCATGCACCAAATACAAATATGGCATAAAAGTTGCATTGCATATATCTAGTTATTAAATTAGTAACTATCTGAAACTGAAAGAGAGCAACAGATACCAAGTGGACACTCAAACAAGGAAGTCTAAAACAAACTGACAAAATCATGGAAAAAAGGAAAACAACCGCAAGACAAACAACAGAACACAACATGAAAAACTAAAGTTTGAGAATCATGAACACTACCAATAATAGTGGTTTCAGGTGCTCTGAAAAGGTAAGCAAATGCCACACTGGTGGTTACAACCTAACAGTTGAGATGAATTTATATGGTCTTATCATTTGTTTTATTCATCAAATATTTTTTTTTACAGACAGTTAAACATTCCAATGAACCAGATTTGATGGAATTCTTCACCACAGAGTTACAAAAAGAACAAGGAGAGTTTTCACTTCCTGGTCTATCAACTCCATCAGAATCTTTATCTACAGCTAGTCATTTTAGAGCTTTTGATTTATACCGTCACAACAGAGTCTGGGACAATAATAGTTACTTCAGTGTGAAGAAAAAGTGATAGCAACCAACTTTTAGAGAGATTTATAATTATTTGTGACTTTTTTGTACCAGATGGTAGATACTTTAAATGATGTGTTGAATTTAATTCATATAAAGATTTAAACGTGAAGTTTTCAATTTTTGTCTGATGTTTAAGGAAGAAAGAAATCCAACATCCATTTCATTTCTTGAATCAGATATCCTCTGAAGATAATGAAGATTTTCCATTTCATTTAAAATTAAAAGTATACCATACATATCTTCCCAAAAAAGAAATACCTGATATTCCAAACTTCAAATAAAACTTTAATACCTCAAATCCTAAAAAGATTTCATATGGTTATAGTAAGAAATTTTAAAAGTCCTAATGGACATTGATATTTTTTTTCTGTTAAATATTTTTTGGGTGCAAGTTTTAAAACAACATTTTTTTCAACAAAAACAGCACATCCATTTAATAATTGTAATTGCAAAATTTCTACTGATTCTCCTGAGTTTAGATTTTTGGCATATGTTTAGCTCACCTTTTTTTTAAAACTGATTAAAAACCACATGGAAAAAATTGTCTAGAATGTTCAGTTCAGGTACAAATGTTATTTATATTAAGTTTCATATATGTATAGTGTAGATTAAAGCTACATGTAATCGTAGATTGAAAGTATAAAATGTATACAGTTTAAAATATGTTTTGTAGAAAATATTAAAATTTCAAATACTGTTCTAGTCTTCCATTATATATTTATTGTATATTTAGGAATTTTTGGTCCTCAATGCTCTTCAACTTCGTACTTTATTTGGCCTTTTAAACATTTTTGGATTTGAGCGTCACTGATGAGTCTTTTGAAGACAAAGCACTCATGTAAAATTTTAGTCCTGGTATCTATGATGAGTTTATTTTCACCAGTTGACTATTGGTAGTGTGATTGACCTGGAGTTTTGTAGGTTGTTGTTAGATGTTATTAGCCAATCAACAGTTGTCTCTTGGTAGTGTGATTGACCTTGAGTTTTGTAGGTCTTTGTTTGATGTTATTAGCCAATCAACAGTTGTCTCTTGGTAGTGTGATTGACCTTGAGTTTTGTAGGTCTTTGTTTGATGTTATTAGCCAATCAACAGTTGTCTCTTGGTAGTGTGATTGACCTTGAGTTTTGTAGGTCTTTGTTTGATGCTATTAGCCAATCAACAGTTGTCTCTTGGTAGTGTGATTGACCTTGAGTTTTGTAGGTCTTTGTTAGATGTTATTAGCCAATCAACAGTTGTCTCTTGGTAGTGTGATTGACCTTGAGTTTTGTAGGTCTTTGTTTGATGTTATTAGCCAATCAACAGTTGTCTCTTGGTAGTGTGATTGACCTTGAGTTTTGTAGGTTGTTGTTAGATGTTATTAGCCAATCAACAGTTGTCTCTTGGTAGTGTGATTAACCTTCAGTTTTGTAGGTTGTTGTTAGATGTTATTAGCCAATCAACAGTTGTCTCTTGGTAGTGTGATTGACCTTGAGTTTTGTAGGTCTTTGTTTGATGTTATTAGCCAATCAACAGTTGTCTCTTGGTAGTGTGATTGACCTTGAGTTTTGTAGGTCTTTGTTTGATGTTATTAGCCAATCAACAGTTGTCTCTTGGTAGTGTGATTGACCTTGAGTTTTGTAGGTCTTTGTTTGATGCTATTAGCCAATCAACAGTTGTCTCTTGGTAGTGTGATTGACCTTCAGTTTTGTAGGTCTTTGTTTGATGTTATTAGCCAATCAACAGTTGTCTCTTGGTAGTGTGATTGACCTTCAGTTTTGTAGGTCTTTGTTTGATGCTATTAGCCAATCAACAGTTGTCTCTTGGTAGTGTGATTGACCTTCAGTTTTGTAGGTCTTTGTTTGATGCTATTAGCCAATCAACAGTTGTCTCTTGGTAGTGTGATTGACCTTCAGTTTTGTAGGTCTTTGTTTGATGCTATTAGCCAATCAACAGTTGTCTCTTGGTAGTGTGATTGACCTTGAGTTTTGTAGGTCTTTGTTTGATGTTATTAGCCAATCAACAGTTGTCTCTTGGTAGTGTGATTAACCTTCAGTTTTGTAGGTTGTTGTTAGATGTTATTAGCCAATCAACAGTTGTCTCTTGGTAGTGTGATTGACCTTCAGTTTTGTAGGTTGTTGTTAGATGTTATTAGCCAATCAACAGTTGTCTCTTGGTAGTGTGATTGACCTTGAGTTTTGTAGGTCTTTGTTTGATGTTATTAGCCAATCAACAGTTGTCTCTTGGTAGTGTGATTGACCTTCAGTTTTGTAGGTCTTTGTTTGATGTTATTAGCCAATCAACAGTTGTCTCTTGGTAGTGTGATTGACCTTCAGTTTTGTAGGTTGTTGTTAGATGTTATTAGCCAATCAACAGTTGTCTCTTGGTAGTGTGATTGACCTTGAGTTTTGTAGGTCTTTGTTTGATGTTATTAGCCAATCAACAGTTGTCTCTTGGTAGTGTGATTGACCTTCAGTTTTGTAGGTCTTTGTTTGATGTTATTAGCCAATCAACAGTTGTCTCTTGGTAGTGTGATTGACCTTGAGTTTTGTAGGTCTTTGTTTGATGTTATTAGCCAATCAACAGTTGTCTCTTGGTAGTGTGATTAACCTTCAGTTTTGTAGGTTGTTGTTAGATGTTATTAGCCAATCAACAGTTGTCTCTTGGTAGTGTGATTGACCTTCAGTTTTGTAGGTTGTTGTTAGATGTTATTAGCCAATCAACAGTTGTCTCTTGGTAGTGTGATTGACCTTGAGTTTTGTAGGTCTTTGTTTGATGTTATTAGCCAATCAACAGTTGTCTCTTGGTAGTGTGATTGACCTTCAGTTTTGTAGGTCTTTGTTTGATGTTATTAGCCAATCAACAGTTGTCTCTTGGTAGTGTGATTGACCTTCAGTTTTGTAGGTCTTTGT
The DNA here is from genome assembly GCF_963676685.1 of Mytilus edulis. Classification (NCBI taxonomy): domain Eukaryota; kingdom Metazoa; phylum Mollusca; class Bivalvia; order Mytilida; family Mytilidae; genus Mytilus; species Mytilus edulis. The sequence goes on along the minus strand of NC_092356.1, from coordinate 48,303,547 downwards.
TTGATGCTATTAGCCAATCAACAGTTGTCTCTTGGTAGTGTGATTGACCTTCAGTTTTGTAGGTTGTTGTTAGATGTTATTAGCCAATCAACAGTTGTCTCTTGGTAGTGTGATTGACCTTGAGTTTTGTAGGTCTTTGTTTGATGTTATTAGCCAATCAACAGTTGTCTCTTGGTAGTGTGATTGACCTTCAGTTTTGTAGGTCTTTGTTTGATGTTATTAGCCAATCAACAGTTGTCTCTTGGTAGTGTGATTGACCTTCAGTTTTGTAGGTCTTTGTTTGATGTTATTAGCCAATCAACAGTTGTCTCTTGGTAGTGTGATTGACCTTCAGTTTTGTAGGTCTTTGTTTGATGTTATTAGCCAATCAACAGTTGTCTCTTGGTAGTGTGATTGACCTTGAGTTTTGTAGGTCTTTGTTTGATGTTATTAGCCAATCAACAGTTGTCTCTTGGTAGTGTGATTGACCTTGAGTTTTGTAGGTCTTTGTTTGATGCTATTAGCCAATCAACAGTTGTCTCTTGGTAGTGTGATTGACCTTGAGTTTTGTAGGTCTTTGTTTGATGTTATTAGCCAATCAACAGTTGTCTCTTGGTAGTGTGATTGACCTTCAGTTTTGTAGGTCTTTGTTTGATGCTATTAGCCAATCAACAGTTGTCTCTTGGTAGTGTGATTGACCTTGAGTTTTGTAGGTCTTTGTTTGATGTTATTAGCCAATCAACAGTTGTCTCGTGGTAGTGTGATTGACCTTGAGTTTTGTAGGTCTTTGTTTGATGTTATTAGCCAATCAACAGTTGTCTCTTGGTAGTGTGATTGACCTTGAGTTTTGTAGGTCTTTGTTTGATGTTATTAGCCAATCAACAGTTGTCTCTTGGTAGTGTGATTGACCTTGAGTTTTGTAGGTTGTTGTTAGATGTTATTAGCCAATCAACAGTTGTCTCTTGGTAGTGTGATTGACCTTCAGTTTTGTAGGTCTTTGTTTGATGTTATTAGCCAATCAACAGTTGTCTCTTGGTAGTGTGATTGACCTTCAGTTTTGTAGGTCTTTGTTTGATGTTATTAGCCAATCAACAGTTGTCTCTTGGTAGTGTGATTGACCTTCAGTTTTGTAGGTCTTTGTTTGATGCTATTAGCCAATCAACAGTTGTCTCTTGGTAGTGTGATTGACCTTCAGTTTTGTAGGTCTTTGTTTGATGCTATTAGCCAATCAACAGTTGTCTCTTGGTAGTGTGATTGACCTTGAGTTTTGTAGGTCTTTGTTTGATGTTATTAGCCAATCAACAGTTGTCTCTTGGTAGTGTGATTGACCTTGAGTTTTGTAGGTCTTTGTTTGATGTTATTAGCCAATCAACAGTTGTCTCTTGGTAGTGTGATTGACCTTGAGTTTTGTAGGTCTTTGTTTGATGCTATTAGCCAATCAACAGTTGTCTCTTGGTAGTGTGATTAACCTTCAGTTTTGTAGGTTGTTGTTAGATGTTATTAGCCAATCAACAGTTGTCTCTTGGTAGTGTGATTGACCTTGAGTTTTGTAGGTCTTTGTTTGATGTTATTAGCCAATCAACAGTTGTCTCTTGGTAGTGTGATTGACCTTGAGTTTTGTAGGTCTTTGTTTGATGTTATTAGCCAATCAACAGTTGTCTCTTGGTAGTGTGATTGACCTTGAGTTTTGTAGGTCTTTGTTTGATGTTATTAGCCAATCAACAGTTGTCTCTTGGTAGTGTGATTGACCTTGAGTTTTGTAGGTCTTTGTTTGATGCTATTAGCCAATCAACAGTTGTCTCTTGGTAGTGTGATTAACCTTCAGTTTTGTAGGTTGTTGTTAGATGTTATTAGCCAATCAACAGTTGTCTCTTGGTAGTGTGATTGACCTTGAGTTTTGTAGGTCTTTGTTTGATGTTATTAGCCAATCAACAGTTGTCTCTTGGTAGTGTGATTGACCTTGAGTTTTGTAGGTCTTTGTTTGATGTTATTAGCCAATCAACAGTTGTCTCTTGGTAGTGTGATTGACCTTGAGTTTTGTAGGTCTTTGTTTGATGCTATTAGCCAATCAACAGTTGTCTCTTGGTAGTGTGATTAACCTTCAGTTTTGTAGGTTGTTGTTAGATGTTATTAGCCAATCAACAGTTGTCTCTTGGTAGTGTGATTGACCTTGAGTTTTGTAGGTCTTTGTTTGATGTTATTAGCCAATCAACAGTTGTCTCTTGGTAGTGTGATTGACCTTGAGTTTTGTAGGTCTTTGTTTGATGTTATTAGCCAATCAACAGTTGTCTCTTGGTAGTGTGATTGACCTTCAGTTTTGTAGGTCTTTGTTTGATGCTATTAGCCAATCAACAGTTGTCTCTTGGTAGTGTGATTGACCTTGAGTTTTGTAGGTCTTTGTTTGATGTTATTAGCCAATCAACAGTTGTCTCTTGGTAGTGTGATTGACCTTCAGTTTTGTAGGTCTTTGTTTGATGTTATTAGCCAATCAACAGTAGTCTCTTGGTAGTGTGATTGACCTTCAGTTTTGTAGGTCTTTGTTTGATGCTATTAGCCAATAAACAGTTGTCTCTTGGTAGTGTGATTGACCTTCAGTTTTGTAGGTCTTTGTTTGATGCTATTAGCCAATCAACAGTTGTCTCTTGGTAGTGTGATTGACCTTCAGTTTTGTAGGTTGTTGTTAGATGTTATTAGCCAATCAACAGTTGTCTCTTGGTAGTGTGATTGACCTTGAGTTTTGTAGGTCTTTGTTTGATGTTATTAGCCAATCAACAGTTGTCTCTTGGTAGTGTGATTGACCTTGAGTTTTGTAGGTCTTTGTTTGATGTTATTAGCCAATCAACAGTTGTCTCTTGGTAGTGTGATTGACCTTCAGTTTTGTAGGTCTTTGTTTGATGTTATTAGCCAATCAACAGTTGTCTCTTGGTAGTGTGATTGACCTTCAGTTTTGTAGGTTGTTGTTAGATGTTATTAGCCAATCAACAGTTGTCTCTTGGTAGTGTGATTGACCTTGAGTTTTGTAGGTCTTTGTTTGATGTTATTAGCCAATCAACAGTTGTCTCTTGGTAGTGTGATTGACCTTGAGTTTTGTAGGTCTTTGTTTGATGTTAATAGCCAATCAACAGTAGTCTCTTGGTAGTGTGATTGACCTTGAGTTTTGTAGGTTATTGTTAGATGTTATAAGCCAATCACCAGTAGTCTCTTGGTAGTCTGATTGACCTTGAGGTTTGTTGGTCAATGTTTGATGCTATTAGCCAATCAACAGTAGTCGCTTGGTAGTGTGATTGACCTTGAGTTTTGTAGGTTGTTGTTCGATGTTATTAGGCAATCAACATTAGTCTCGTGGTAGTGTGATTGACCTTGAATTTTGTAGGTTGTTGTTAGGTCTTATTAGCCAATCAAAGTGCATACAGAAGACTTAACTTGATGAAGGCAGCATTTATAAAATGGAGAAATTTGAATATTTATTATAAGATGATGTTGTAGAATTGACCATGATACAACTCTCCACTAGAGACTAAATTACACAACTTTAAATCATTTTACAACCTTCAAACATAAGCAAAACCAATTCAGAATAGTCTGCTCTAAATGGCCCTGCAATAATAAATGTGAAACAATTCAAACAAGAATACTAACAGCCTGACTTAAATAAGAAACAATGAACAAGATACAAATATAATATACAGTAACAAATGTCAACCACTGAATTATAGGTTCCTGACTTGGGACAAGCACAGACAGTATGAAGAGGGGTTAAACAGGTTAGATGGAGCACAAACCCTTCACCTTGGATAATGGTGTAACAGTACAACATACGAACACACTATAAATCAGTTGAAACGAGCTTAATTTATTAGATTGGTACAAAGCAGAAAAATAAGTAACAAAAACACAGACTGGATGTAGGAGGGTAATTATACATCCTAACAACAATAAAAAAAAAAAAAGGCTTTTAGTACAGATCTGAGAGTACCCACAGTTACTGACTGCTAGTTTAAAGCTAACAACAACAAAAAAAACAGGTACACATCCAAAATCTAATGGATTTAGTGTAAAGACGTCAATACCAGTCAGAGAAATAGACCGTGTGCAATACCAAAACACAGGTATCCATAGAGTATACATATCTCTCAGTGAATATTTGTTTTCTGGACATTAAAGGTCTTACACTGTGAATAATCTTTCAGGTTGAATCATAAAGCAAAGAAAAAGGACTGATCCAAACATTAAAGTTACATATTTCTAATCCAATGTATGTATGGATTTTTACTGCATGGTATGTTTAAATATTCACCATTCATTCCTGTAACTTGATTTGTAATCAGAGTTGTAATAACATTAATTCAAATCCCGTCAAAGAAAAAAACCACCAATTTGCTATCACAAATTTGCAGGTCTAACAGTTTGAATAAGTTTCAGACACAGTATTTATATTATATTGAAACAATATATGTTTATATTTACATGTACAAGAAATAGTGCCAATAGAATTAATTAGAACATACCATTTATTCGCAATCAATATACTTATAAACAATAAGATATGGTATGAGTGCCAATGAGCCAACTCTCTATTCAAGGCACAATGTATAAATGAAACATTTATAGGTTAAAGCAAGGCCTTCAGTATAGAGCCTTGGCATACACCGAACAGCAAGCTTTAAAGATCCAAACATGACTTATGTAAAACAATTCAAACAGGAAAGTCGTAGATTGTACACGCTATTAGCATGTATCAGAGTTTTAGATCAATAGGTTTTATTTTATTTTCTACGTTCAGTAGTTGACTGAATTTCTTTCAAGAAATTATGTTTATTACCAAATACTATCAACACGGACACATTGCTTTGGGTTTAATATTTTTAAGATACAAATCCATGCTAAACACATGTGCGATATAAAGGTGTTGATGGGGAATGTTTTAATAATATTTCTGACTAATTCAAAATTTAAAACTATTTAAAGAGCGTTCATTTCTAATACTTGTATCTAGATAATTCCACAGTTTAATATTAGATGGAATAAAAGGGAAACTCTGCTTCGAGTTTGGACTTTTGGTATATCGTCGCTGTTATACAAAAACCTCGTATCTAAGGTTTTGATTATTTTACACCAGGCAGTAAAAACTGAAATCTTTTTATCGATTATTTAGATTTAATGTGTATGTTCCACTGTATGCGAAAATATCTGATCTTCTAACCAATAAATTACCAAGACGAGCAAAAATGTCTGCACCTATATTGTATTTTAAAAGCTTTTCATATTATTTCTAAGCTTTATTAGCTTTGAGAACCTAAAATTGATTCAGTAAACTGTAGCTGTTATGATGCCAGCTGCCGTGCCGTGTGTTTTTCTTTTGAGATACGATATTTTCGAACAACAAAATGTCTCACCAATCCGACTACACTTTTTCGTCACATGTCAGAATTCAGGTTAATGATTGGTTAGAAGATCAGATATTTTCGCATACAGTGGAACATACATATTTAATTCTAAATAATCAATAAAAAGATTTCCACAAAAAATTGAGATACGAGGTTTTTGCATAACAGCGACGATATATTTCAACCTTTTCGTAGATTTTTATTGTTTGTTTTAGTGAAGGTAGGAGGTTTCAAATATGATAAGTGTTCTGGAACATCTATATTCATATTCTAGTTTAAAAAAAAATATTTGTTCCTTCTGATTTTTAACTTTTCCCATCCCGATTCCAAATAAAGTGATTCTAAATGACGCTTTTGATCTCGAGTAGCTCAGATATCCTGAACAGCTTCTTCGCTTCCTATGTTAATTTGCCTGTTTGTTTCCAAAGATTAGTTTTTTCTATACTTTCTTCCAATGGTACACATGCATGTGGTCCAACGTCCTGTTTGGTTATCTATCCAAATCTTACATTTTTAGCTTACCTGACCCAAAGGACCACGTGAGCTTTTCTCATCACTTGGCGTCCGTCGTCGTTGTAAGCTCAGGAATTGGAACCTTGATTTCGTCTCACTAGAATGACTCTTCTTTTTGACGATTTGTACTTTTTCTGTGATGTCTAAATCGAAAGTTGTTTTTTTGTCGTTACTTTCGACAAATCCATTCATATATCTATAAAATCATTACTTAATTTTACAACACCATTGACGAGAGATGTTCTTTTGCCGTATACATTCCGAATTCAATATACGAAGAAGTCTGATGATTCATATTCCTCTGTGTTGGCCTAAACTCTCATCTTGAGTAAGTCAATGTTTGCTTGAAACGGAATTACGGTCGTACACCTTTTTAATATTTTGATATTTCTTCGAAAATTTGTTTAATTCATAATTCGATCATGGAAGAATTTTAAGAAGATCAAATATGAAATGATGGGATATCGTGTTAAGCATGCATGGGTCTGATTTCTTGACAAAACACTAATCATTGATGCTCGCATCGAAAAAGTCGATGGGTTATATAAAATACGAGATGACGAGCATTGGGAACCAATATGTCTAACACGTTATTAAGATGACCTACAACGTCAGTACCCAGAATCTATGCTTCGGGATTATCGTGTATTATTCGAGAAGTTTCTTGTTGAATATTAACCAACAAAGCCTTGATACCTTCCACTGAAATTTTTGAAAAAGGGACACCAAGACGTTCTTTGAAATACCCCTGGTTCATCAAATTTCTGTTCAGACACTGATGACGTTTTACAAAGTCTGAGCAGGAGCAATGAATTCTACCCAGAGATTGTAAAAAAATCTCATCAAGCATGCCAGCCTTATATTTTGTACGTCAGACGCGAATCAGGTTTATCTTGCAGATTTGGCAGTGACATCACTTAATTATAGTTTATGATCTATTTCATCATCATTGTTATCAAGGTGATATTCTATTATACGTAAAGTTTTGCATCATCCATATAAATCTTAAATGCAATTAGATCACCTTAAATAAGTCTCTAATTTATCTCTATTTTTGATAAACTGTCTGGTTTCTTAATCTTTCGTGGCTAATACATATTTGGATTGAGCGCTCCTAATGAAGATATATCCAAAAGAAAACGCTTCAGACGCATGACATTTCTAAAGTCTTGGTTTCATATTTTATATTTTTCTGTTGTGTTTTAGTCAAAGTATTATTATCTTTACTTCTGACGAAATCCATTCTAATATTTATCAAATCAGGTCTATTTTTATATCATCTTTGACGAGAGATGTCGACGATCCTTTTGTTGTATGCATTCTGAACTGATTGATTTAAGTAAGCGCTTTTGAATTCTTTCACGCGAAATATCATGTTTAAGTCAGAAGCTCTCATTATAAGTAAGTCTATTTATGCCTGGATATGATCTACAATCGTCCGCACCTTCTTAATTATTTGTTGTTTCGGTTCTTACTTTAGTTGTTGTTATAATGATTCTAGCATGCAAGAATTAATAAAAACAAAGGAAAACTTGAAATATTTTTAACTATCATATGACTTCAATTATATATATATAGGTAAGAATGCAAAGTGGAGTAAATTACGTGTTTTTAAATATATATAAAAACCATATAGATCGTAATACGATATCTAAACTGTATAGTTAATGAACGCATGCGTTACAAGTAGTAAGTAAAGGAGAAAACCGTTAACTTTCGCTATTCTACTGTTCATGCAGTTGCTTGTCTACGAACATCGCAAAACAGAAGGCTTACATATTATAACAGGTATTGTTAACATCATCATGCAGTTCACTACGATAACTATATAGTTATTATATTCGAATTTCATCAATAGTTTTTTTATTACTATATTTAGTATATTGTCAAGCATAAAGCGAGAAATAAACAGTGGAATATGCAAGCAGATATACTTATATATCGTCTAATTCTATTTTCATTGTATCTATGTCATCTTTGCATTACCTTTCAAATAAATTTAATTAGTGACATGTTCAAATATGTTACGTTGTTTACGTAAATCCTCAATACTATTTATAGAAATGCATTCCTATTCAATGTTTTTCATGTTTAAATTTACAGATAATTTCATACACAATACAATATATTTCAACTGTACATATATCTTTACTACAATTATTTAAAGTCGCAAACAAGCAGGTTGTAACAAGAGTAGGCATTTTACCATTCTATAAAGAAGGTAGGTTATGTGTATTCGACCTGTATACTTATTTCAAAATGGTGGTCAAACATATATCCGTCTATTCTTAAAAAAAAGCGAAGTCCAAGGAAAATTCAAAACGGTAAGATCTTAAAAAAAGGCAAAATCAAAAGCTCAAAAAAGACATCTGACGAAAGGAAAACAACTGTCAAATTCCTGACTTGGTACAGGCATTTCTTCATGTAGGAAATGGTGTTTTTTAGCTAGCTTAACCTCTCACTTGTATGACAGTCGCATATAATTCCGTTATATTGACAGCATAAAAGTGAGAAAAACAGATATCATTGGTAAAAATGTCAAAAATAGAGGAACAACAGTCAACATTGTGTATATTCTTAATCAATGTAAAAACAGACAAACATCTATCAATTAGAGACCAAATAACAAGGATGTTAACAATAAGATAACTGTTTTTATTTACACATTAGATTACATTTGGTTTAATAGATCTACTGATTCATACGTTTCAATATATTCATATACCTTTTATTGCGTTAAAAATACCGAAAATCAACATCATCACCGAGATCGATAAAACAATGTCAGTAACTGAAATATATTACTATACAGGTCGAATACACATAACCTACCTTCTTTATAGAATGGTAAAATGCCTACTCTTGTTACAACCTGCTTGTTTGCGACTTTAAATAATTGTAGTAAAGATATATGTACAGTTGAAATATATTGTATTGTGTATGAAATTATCTGTAAATTTAAACATGAAAAACATTGAATAGGAATGCATTTCTATAAATAGTATTGAGGATTTACGTAAACAACGTAACATATTTGAACATGTCACTAATTAAATTTATTTGAAAGGTAATGCAAAGATGACATAGATACAATGAAAATAGAATTAGACGATATATAAGTATATCTGCTTGCATATTCCACTGTTTATTTCTCGCTTTATGCTTGACAATATACTAAATATAGTAATAAAAAAACTATTGATGAAATTCGAATATAATAACTATATAGTTATCGTAGTGAACTGCATGATGATGTTAACAATACCTGTTATAATATGTAAGCCTTCTGTTTTGCGATGTTCGTAGACAAGCAACTGCATGAACAGTAGAATAGCGAAAGTTAACGGTTTTCTCCTTTACTTACTACTTGTAACGCATGCGTTCATTAACTATACAGTTTAGATATCGTATTACGATCTATATGGTTTTTATATATATTTAAAAACACGTAATTTACTCCACTTTGCATTCTTACCTATATATATATAATTGAAGTCATATGATAGTTAAAAATATTTCAAGTTTTCCTTTGTTTTTATTAATTCTTGCATGCTAGAATCATTATAACAACAACTAAAGTAAGAACCGAAACAACAAATAATTAAGAAGGTGCGGACGATTGTAGATCATATCCAGGCATAAATAGACTTACTTATAATGAGAGCTTCTGACTTAAACATGATATTTCGCGTGAAAGAATTCAAAAGCGCTTACTTAAATCAATCAGTTCAGAATGCATACAACAAAAGGATCGTCGACATCTCTCGTCAAAGATGATATAAAAATAGACCTGATTTGATAAATATTAGAATGGATTTCGTCAGAAGTAAAGATAATAATACTTTGACTAAAACACAACAGAAAAATATAAAATATGAAACCAAGACTTTAGAAATGTCATGCGTCTGAAGCGTTTTCTTTTGGATATATCTTCATTAGGAGCGCTCAATCCAAATATGTATTAGCCACGAAAGATTAAGAAACCAGACAGTTTATCAAAAATAGAGATAAATTAGAGACTTATTTAAGGTGATCTAATTGCATTTAAGATTTATATGGATGATGCAAAACTTTACGTATAATAGAATATCACCTTGATAACAATGATGATGAAATAGATCATAAACTATAATTAAGTGATGTCACTGCCAAATCTGCAAGATAAACCTGATTCGCGTCTGACGTACAAAATATAAGGCTGGCATGCTTGATGAGATTTTTTTACAATCTCTGGGTAGAATTCATTGCTCCTGCTCAGACTTTGTAAAACGTCATCAGTGTCTGAACAGAAATTTGATGAACCAGGGGTATTTCAAAGAACGTCTTGGTGTCCCTTTTTCAAAAATTTCAGTGGAAGGTATCAAGGCTTTGTTGGTTAATATTCAACAAGAAACTTCTCGAATAATACACGATAATCCCGAAGCATAGATTCTGGGTACTGACGTTGTAGGTCATCTTAATAACGTGTTAGACATATTGGTTCCCAATGCTCGTCATCTCGTATTTTATATAACCCATCGACTTTTTCGATGCGAGCATCAATGATTAGTGTTTTGTCAAGAAATCAGACCCATGCATGCTTAACACGATATCCCATCATTTCATATTTGATCTTCTTAAAATTCTTCCATGATCGAATTATGAATTAAACAAATTTTCGAAGAAATATCAAAATATTAAAAAGGTGTACGACCGTAATTCCGTTTCAAGCAAACATTGACTTACTCAAGATGAGAGTTTAGGCCAACACAGAGGAATATGAATCATCAGACTTCTTCGTATATTGAATTCGGAATGTATACGGCAAAAGAACATCTCTCGTCAATGGTGTTGTAAAATTAAGTAATGATTTTATAGATATATGAATGGATTTGTCGAAAGTAACGACAAAAAAACAACTTTCGATTTAGACATCACAGAAAAAGTACAAATCGTCAAAAAGAAGAGTCATTCTAGTGAGACGAAATCAAGGTTCCAATTCCTGAGCTTACAACGACGACGGACGCCAAGTGATGAGAAAAGCTCACGTGGTCCTTTGGGTCAGGTAAGCTAAAAATGTAAGATTTGGATAGATAACCAAACAGGACGTTGGACCACATGCATGTGTACCATTGGAAGAAAGTATAGAAAAAACTAATCTTTGGAAACAAACAGGCAAATTAACATAGGAAGCGAAGAAGCTGTTCAGGATATCTGAGCTACTCGAGATCAAAAGCGTCATTTAGAATCACTTTATTTGGAATCGGGATGGGAAAAGTTAAAAATCAGAAGGAACAAATAATTTTTTTTAAACTAGAATATGAATATAGATGTTCCAGAACACTTATCATATTTGAAACCTCCTACCTTCACTAAAACAAACAATAAAAATCTACGAAAAGGTTGAAATATATCGTCGCTGTTATGCAAAAACCTCGTATCTCAATTTTTTGTGGAAATCTTTTTATTGATTATTTAGAATTAAATATGTATGTTCCACTGTATGCGAAAATATCTGATCTTCTAACCAATCATTAACCTGAATTCTGACATGTGACGAAAAAGTGTAGTCGGATTGGTGAGACATTTTGTTGTTCGAAAATATCGTATCTCAAAAGAAAAACACACGGCACGGCAGCTGGCATCATAACAGCTACAGTTTACTGAATCAATTTTAGGTTCTCAAAGCTAATAAAGCTTAGAAATAATATGAAAAGCTTTTAAAATACAATATAGGTGCAGACATTTTTGCTCGTCTTGGTAATTTATTGGTTAGAAGATCAGATATTTTCGCATACAGTGGAACATACACATTAAATCTAAATAATCGATAAAAAGATTTCAGTTTTTACTGCCTGGTGTAAAATAATCAAAACCTTAGATACGAGGTTTTTGTATAACAGCGACGATATACCAAAAGTCCAAACTCGAAGCAGAGTTTCCCTTTTATTCCATCTAATATTAAACTGTGGAATTATCTAGATACAAGTATTAGAAATGAACGCTCTTTAAATAGTTTTAAATTTTGAATTAGTCAGAAATATTATTAAAACATTCCCCATCAACACCTTTATATCGCACATGTGTTTAGCATGGATTTGTATCTTAAAAATATTAAACCCAAAGCAATGTGTCCGTGTTGATAGTATTTGGTATTAAACATAATTTCTTGAAAGAAATTCAGTCAACTACTGAACGTAGAAAATAAAATAAAACCTATTGATCTAAAACTCTGATACATGCTAATAGCGTGTACAATCTACGACTTTCCTGTTTGAATTGTTTTACATAAGTCATGTTTGGATCTTTAAAGCTTGCTGTTCGGTGTATGCCAAGGCTCTATACTGAAGGCCTTGCTTTAACCTATAAATGTTTCATTTATACATTGTGCCTTGAATAGAGAGTTGGCTCATTGGCACTCATACCATATCTTATTGTTTATAAGTATATTGATTGCGAATAAATGGTATGTTCTAATTAATTCTATTGGCACTATTTCTTGTACATGTAAATATAAACATATATTGTTTCAATATAATATAAATACTGTGTCTGAAACTTATTCAAACTGTTAGACCTGCAAATTTGTGATAGCAAATTGGTGTTTTTTTTCTTTGACGGGATTTGAATTAATGTTATTACAACTCTGATTACAAATCAAGTTACAGGAATGAATGGTGAATATTTAAACATACCATGCAGTAAAAATCCATACATACATTGGATTAGAAATATGTAACTTTAATGTTTGGATCAGTCCTTTTTCTTTGCTTTATGATTCAACCTGAAAGATTATTCACAGTGTAAGACCTTTAATGTCCAGAAAACAAATATTCACTGAGAGATATGTATACTCTATGGATACCTGTGTTTTGGTATTGCACACGGTCTATTTCTCTGACTGGTATTGACGTCTTTACACTAAATCCATTAGATTTTGGATGTGTACCTGTTTTTTTTGTTGTTGTTAGCTTTAAACTAGCAGTCAGTAACTGTGGGTACTCTCAGATCTGTACTAAAAGCCTTTTTTTTTTTTTATTGTTGTTAGGATGTATAATTACCCTCCTACATCCAGTCTGTGTTTTTGTTACTTATTTTTCTGCTTTGTACCAATCTAATAAATTAAGCTCGTTTCAACTGATTTATAGTGTGTTCGTATGTTGTACTGTTACACCATTATCCAAGGTGAAGGGTTTGTGCTCCATCTAACCTGTTTAACCCCTCTTCATACTGTCTGTGCTTGTCCCAAGTCAGGAACCTATAATTCAGTGGTTGACATTTGTTACTGTATATTATATTTGTATCTTGTTCATTGTTTCTTATTTAAGTCAGGCTGTTAGTATTCTTGTTTGAATTGTTTCACATTTATTATTGCAGGGCCATTTAGAGCAGACTATTCTGAATTGGTTTTGCTTATGTTTGAAGGTTGTAAAATGATTTAAAGTTGTGTAATTTAGTCTCTAGTGGAGAGTTGTATCATGGTCAATTCTACAACATCATCTTATAATAAATATTCAAATTTCTCCATTTTATAAATGCTGCCTTCATCAAGTTAAGTCTTCTGTATGCACTTTGATTGGCTAATAAGACCTAACAACAACCTACAAAATTCAAGGTCAATCACACTACCACGAGACTAATGTTGATTGCCTAATAACATCGAACAACAACCTACAAAACTCAAGGTCAATCACACTACCAAGCGACTACTGTTGATTGGCTAATAGCATCAAACATTGACCAACAAACCTCAAGGTCAATCAGACTACCAAGAGACTACTGGTGATTGGCTTATAACATCTAACAATAACCTACAAAACTCAAGGTCAATCACACTACCAAGAGACTACTGTTGATTGGCTATTAACATCAAACAAAGACCTACAAAACTCAAGGTCAATCACACTACCAAGAGACAACTGTTGATTGGCTAATAACATCAAACAAAGACCTACAAAACTCAAGGTCAATCACACTACCAAGAGACAACTGTTGATTGGCTAATAACATCTAACAACAACCTACAAAACTGAAGGTCAATCACACTACCAAGAGACAACTGTTGATTGGCTAATAACATCAAACAAAGACCTACAAAACTGAAGGTCAATCACACTACCAAGAGACAACTGTTGATTGGCTAATAACATCAAACAAAGACCTACAAAACTCAAGGTCAATCACACTACCAAGAGACAACTGTTGATTGGCTAATAACATCAAACAAAGACCTACAAAACTCAAGGTCAATCACACTACCAAGAGACAACTGTTGATTGGCTAATAACATCTAACAACAACCTACAAAACTGAAGGTCAATCACACTACCAAGAGACAACTGTTGATTGGCTAATAGCATCAAACAAAGACCTACAAAACTGAAGGTCAATCACACTACCAAGAGACAACTGTTGATTGGCTAATAGCATCAAACAAAGACCTACAAAACTCAAGGTCAATCACACTACCAAGAGACTACTGTTGATTGGCTAATAACATCAAACAAAGACCTACAAAACTGAAGGTCAATCACACTACCAAGAGACAACTGTTGATTGGCTAATAACATCAAACAAAGACCTACAAAACTCAAGGTCAATCACACTACCAAGAGACAACTGTTGATTGGCTAATAGCATCAAACAAAGACCTACAAAACTGAAGGTCAATCACACTACCAAGAGACAACTGTTGATTGGCTAATAACATCAAACAAAGACCTACAAAACTCAAGGTCAATCACACTACCAAGAGACAACTGTTGATTGGCTAATAACATCAAACAAAGACCTACAAAACTCAAGGTCAATCACACTACCAAGAGACAACTGTTGATTGGCTAATAACATCTAACAACAACCTACAAAACTGAAGGTTAATCACACTACCAAGAGACAACTGTTGATTGGCTAATAGCATCAAACAAAGACCTACAAAACTCAAGGTCAATCACACTACCAAGAGACAACTGTTGATTGGCTAATAACATCAAACAAAGACCTACAAAACTCAAGGTCAATCACACTACCAAGAGACAACTGTTGATTGGCTAATAACATCAAACAAAGACCTACAAAACTCAAGGTCAATCACACTACCAAGAGACAACTGTTGATTGGCTAATAACATCTAACAACAACCTACAAAACTGAAGGTTAATCACACTACCAAGAGACAACTGTTGATTGGCTAATAGCATCAAACAAAGACCTACAAAACTCAAGGTCAATCACACTACCAAGAGACAACTGTTGATTGGCTAATAACATCAAACAAAGACCTACAAAACTCAAGGTCAATCACACTACCAAGAGACAACTGTTGATTGGCTAATAACATCAAACAAAGACCTACAAAACTCAAGGTCAATCACACTACCAAGAGACAACTGTTGATTGGCTAATAACATCAAACAAAGACCTACAAAACTCAAGGTCAATCACACTACCAAGAGACAACTGTTGATTGGCTAATAACATCTAACAACAACCTACAAAACTGAAGGTTAATCACACTACCAAGAGACAACTGTTGATTGGCTAATAGCATCAAACAAAGACCTACAAAACTCAAGGTCAATCACACTACCAAGAGACAACTGTTGATTGGCTAATAACATCAAACAAAGACCTACAAAACTCAAGGTCAATCACACTACCAAGAGACAACTGTTGATTGGCTAATAACATCAAACAAAGACCTACAAAACTCAAGGTCAATCACACTACCAAGAGACAACTGTTGATTGGCTAATAGCATCAAACAAAGACCTACAAAACTGAAGGTCAATCACACTACCAAGAGACAACTGTTGATTGGCTAATAGCATCAAACAAAGACCTACAAAACTGAAGGTCAATCACACTACCAAGAGACAACTGTTGATTGGCTAATAACATCAAACAAAGACCTACAAAACTGAAGGTCAATCACACTACCAAGAGACAACTGTTGATTGGCTAATAACATCAAACAAAGACCTACAAAACTGAAGGTCAATCACACTACCAAGAGACAACTGTTGATTGGCTAATAACATCTAACAACAACCTACAAAACTCAAGGTCAATCACACTACCAAGAGACAACTGTTGATTGGCTAATAACATCTAACAACAACCTACAAAACTGAAGGTTAATCACACTACCAAGAGACAACTGTTGATTGGCTAATAGCATCAAACAAAGACCTACAAAACTCAAGGTCAATCACACTACCAAGAGACAACTGTTGATTGGCTAATAACATCAAACAAAGACCTACAAAACTCAAGGTCAATCACACTACCAAGAGACAACTGTTGATTGGCTAATAACATCAAACAAAGACCTACAAAACTCAAGGTCAATCACACTACCAAGAGACAACTGTTGATTGGCTAATAACATCAAACAAAGACCTACAAAACTCAAGGTCAATCACACTACCAAGAGACAACTGTTGATTGGCTAATAACATCTAACAACAACCTACAAAACTGAAGGTTAATCACACTACCAAGAGACAACTGTTGATTGGCTAATAGCATCAAACAAAGACCTACAAAACTCAAGGTCAATCACACTACCAAGAGACAACTGTTGATTGGCTAATAACATCAAACAAAGACCTACAAAACTCAAGGTCAATCACACTACCAAGAGACAACTGTTGATTGGCTAATAACATCAAACAAAGACCTACAAAACTCAAGGTCAATCACACTACCAAGAGACAACTGTTGATTGGCTAATAGCATCAAACAAAGACCTACAAAACTGAAGGTCAATCACACTACCAAGAGACAACTGTTGATTGGCTAATAGCATCAAACAAAGACCTACAAAACTGAAGGTCAATCACACTACCAAGAGACAACTGTTGATTGGCTAATAACATCAAACAAAGACCTACAAAACTGAAGGTCAATCACACTACCAAGAGACAACTGTTGATTGGCTAATAACATCAAACAAAGACCTACAAAACTGAAGGTCAATCACACTACCAAGAGACAACTGTTGATTGGCTAATAACATCTAACAACAACCTACAAAACTCAAGGTCAATCACACTACCAAGAGACAACTGTTGATTGGCTAATAACATCAAACAAAGACCTACAAAACTCAAGGTCAATCACACTACCAAGAGACAACTGTTGATTGGCTAATAACATCAAACAAAGACCTACAAAACTCAAGGTCAATCACACTACCACGAGACAACTGTTGATTGGCTAATAACATCAAACAAAGACCTACAAAACTCAAGGTCAATCACACTACCAAGAGACAACTGTTGATTGGCTAATAGCATCAAACAAAGACCTACAAAACTGAAGGTCAATCACACTACCAAGAGACAACTGTTGATTGGCTAATAACATCAAACAAAGACCTACAAAACTCAAGGTCAATCACACTACCAAGAGACAACTGTTGATTGGCTAATAGCATCAAACAAAGACCTACAAAACTCAAGGTCAATCACACTACCAAGAGACAACTGTTGATTGGCTAATAACATCAAACAAAGACCTACAAAACTCAAGGTCAATCACACTACCAAGAGACAACTGTTGATTGGCTAATAACATCAAACAAAGACCTACAAAACTGAAGGTCAATCACACTACCAAGAGACAACTGTTGATTGGCTAATAACATCAAACAAAGACCTACAAAACTGAAGGTCAATCACACTACCAAGAGACAACTGTTGATTGGCTAATAACATCAAACAAAGACCTACAAAACTGAAGGTCAATCACACTACCAAGAGACAACTGTTGATTGGCTAATAGCATCAAACAAAGACCTACAAAACTGAAGGTCAATCACACTACCAAGAGACAACTGTTGATTGGCTAATAGCATCAAACAAAGACCTACAAAACTGAAGGTCAATCACACTACCAAGAGACAACTGTTGATTGGCCAATAACATCAAACAAAGACCTACAAAACTGAAGGTCAATCACACTACCAAGAGACAACTGTTGATTGGCTAATAACATCAAACAAAGACCTACAAAACTGAAGGTCAATCACACTACCAAGAGACAACTGTTGATTGGCTAATAACATCTAACAACAACCTACAAAACTCAAGGTCAATCACACTACCAAGAGACAACTGTTGATTGGCTAATAACATCTAACAACAACCTACAAAACTGAAGGTTAATCACACTACCAAGAGACAACTGTTGATTGGCTAATAGCATCAAACAAAGACCTACAAAACTCAAGGTCAATCACACTACCAAGAGACAACTGTTGATTGGCTAATAACATCAAACAAAGACCTACAAAACTCAAGGTCAATCACACTACCAAGAGACAACTGTTGATTGGCTAATAACATCAAACAAAGACCTACAAAACTCAAGGTCAATCACACTACCAAGAGACAACTGTTGATTGGCTAATAACATCAAACAAAGACCTACAAAACTCAAGGTCAATCACACTACCAAGAGACAACTGTTGATTGGCTAATAACATCTAACAACAACCTACAAAACTGAAGGTTAATCACACTACCAAGAGACAACTGTTGATTGGCTAATAGCATCAAACAAAGACCTACAAAACTCAAGGTCAATCACACTACCAAGAGACAACTGTTGATTGGCTAATAACATCAAACAAAGACCTACAAAACTCAAGGTCAATCACACTACCAAGAGACAACTGTTGATTGGCTAATAACATCAAACAAAGACCTACAAAACTCAAGGTCAATCACACTACCAAGAGACAACTGTTGATTGGCTAATAGCATCAAACAAAGACCTACAAAACTGAAGGTCAATCACACTACCAAGAGACAACTGTTGATTGGCTAATAGCATCAAACAAAGACCTACAAAACTGAAGGTCAATCACACTACCAAGAGACAACTGTTGATTGGCTAATAACATCAAACAAAGACCTACAAAACTGAAGGTCAATCACACTACCAAGAGACAACTGTTGATTGGCTAATAACATCAAACAAAGACCTACAAAACTGAAGGTCAATCACACTACCAAGAGACAACTGTTGATTGGCTAATAACATCTAACAACAACCTACAAAACTCAAGGTCAATCACACTACCAAGAGACAACTGTTGATTGGCTAATAACATCAAACAAAGACCTACAAAACTCAAGGTCAATCACACTACCAAGAGACAACTGTTGATTGGCTAATAACATCAAACAAAGACCTACAAAACTCAAGGTCAATCACACTACCACGAGACAACTGTTGATTGGCTAATAACATCAAACAAAGACCTACAAAACTCAAGGTCAATCACACTACCAAGAGACAACTGTTGATTGGCTAATAGCATCAAACAAAGACCTACAAAACTGAAGGTCAATCACACTACCAAGAGACAACTGTTGATTGGCTAATAACATCAAACAAAGACCTACAAAACTCAAGGTCAATCACACTACCAAGAGACAACTGTTGATTGGCTAATAGCATCAAACAAAGACCTACAAAACTCAAGGTCAATCACACTACCAAGAGACAACTGTTGATTGGCTAATAACATCAAACAAAGACCTACAAAACTCAAGGTCAATCACACTACCAAGAGACAACTGTTGATTGGCTAATAACATCAAACAAAGACCTACAAAACTGAAGGTCAATCACACTACCAAGAGACAACTGTTGATTGGCTAATAACATCAAACAAAGACCTACAAAACTGAAGGTCAATCACACTACCAAGAGACAACTGTTGATTGGCTAATAACATCAAACAAAGACCTACAAAACTGAAGGTCAATCACACTACCAAGAGACAACTGTTGATTGGCTAATAACATCAAACAAAGACCTACAAAACTCAAGGTCAATCACACTACCAAGAGACAACTGTTGATTGGCTAATAACATCTAACAACAACCTACAAAACTGAAGGTCAATCACACTACCAAGAGACAACTGTTGATTGGCTAATAGCATCAAACAAAGACCTACAAAACTGAAGGTCAATCACACTACCAAGAGACAACTGTTGATTGGCTAATAACATCAAACAAAGACCTACAAAACTGAAGGTCAATCACACTACCAAGAGACAACTGTTGATTGGCTAATAACATCAAACAAAGACCTACAAAACTCAAGGTCAATCACACTACCAAGAGACAACTGTTGATTGGCTAATAACATCTAACAACAACCTACAAAACTGAAGGTCAATCACACTACCAAGAGACAACTGTTGATTGGCTAATAACATCTAACAACAACCTACAAAACTGAAGGTTAATCACACTACCAAGAGACAACTGTTGATTGGCTAATAACATCAAACAAAGACCTACAAAACTCAAGGTCAATCACACTACCAAGAGACAACTGTTGATTGGCTTATAACATCAAACAAAGACCTACAAAACTGAAGGTCAATCACACTACCAAGAGACAACTGTTGATTGGCTAATAACATCAAACAAAGACCTACAAAACTCAAGGTCAATCACACTACCAAGAGACAACTGTTGATTGGCTAATAACATCTAACAACAACCTACAAAACTGAAGGTCAATCACACTACCAAGAGACAACTGTTGATTGGCTAATAACATCAAACAAAGACCTACAAAACTGAAGGTCAATCACACTACCAAGAGACAACTGTTGATTGGCTAATAACATCAAACAAAGACCTACAAAACTCAAGGTCAATCACACTACCAAGAGACAACTGTTGATTGGCTAATAACATCTAACAACAACCTACAAAACTGAAGGTCAATCACACTACCAAGAGACAACTGTTGATTGGCTAATAACATCTAACAACAACCTACAAAACTGAAGGTTAATCACACTACCAAGAGACAACTGTTGATTGGCTAATAACATCAAACAAAGACCTACAAAACTCAAGGTCAATCACACTACCAAGAGACAACTGTTGATTGGCTAATAGCATCAAACAAAGACCTACAAAACTGAAGGTCAATCACACTACCAAGAGACAACTGTTGATTGGCTAATAGCATCAAACAAAGACCTACAAAACTGAAGGTCAATCACACTACCAAGAGACAACTGTTGATTGGCTAATAGCATCAAACAAAGACCTACAAAACTGAAGGTCAATCACACTACCAAGAGACAACTGTTGATTGGCTAATAACATCAAACAAAGACCTACAAAACTGAAGGTCAATCACACTACCAAGAGACAACTGTTGATTGGCTAATAGCATCAAACAAAGACCTACAAAACTGAAGGTCAATCACACTACCAAGAGACAACTGTTGATTGGCTAATAACATCAAACAAAGACCTACAAAACTCAAGGTCAATCACACTACCAAGAGACAACTGTTGATTGGCTAATAACATCAAACAAAGACCTACAAAACTCAAGGTCAATCACACTACCAAGAGACAACTGTTGATTGGCTAATAACATCTAACAACAACCTACAAAACTGAAGGTTAATCACACTACCAAGAGACAACTGTTGATTGGCTAATAACATCTAACAACAACCTACAAAACTCAAGGTCAATCACACTACCAAGAGACAACTGTTGATTGGCTAATAACATCAAACAAAGACCTACAAAACTCAAGGTCAATCACACTACCAAGAGACAACTGTTGATTGGCTAATAACATCTAACAAAGACCTACAAAACTCAAGGTCAATCACACTACCAAGAGACAACTGTTGATTGGCTAATAGCATCAAACAAAGACCTACAAAACTCAAGGTCAATCACACTACCAAGAGACAACTGTTGATTGGCTAATAACATCAAACAAAGACCTACAAAACTCAAGGTCAATCACACTACCAAGAGACAACTGTTGATTGGCTAATAACATCAAACAAAGACCTACAAAACTCAAGGTCAATCACACTACCAAGAGACAACTGTTGATTGGCTAATAACATCTAACAACAACCTACAAAACTCAAGGTCAATCACACTACCAATAGTCAACTGGTGAAAATAAACTCATCATAGATACCAGGACTAAAATTTTACATGAGTGCTTTGTCTTCAAAAGACTCATCAGTGACGCTCAAATCCAAAAATGTTTAAAAGGCCAAATAAAGTACGAAGTTGAAGAGCATTGAGGACCAAAAATTCCTAAATATACAATAAATATATAATGGAAGACTAGAACAGTATTTGAAATTTTAATATTTTCTACAAAACATATTTTAAACTGTATACATTTTATACTTTCAATCTACGATTACATGTAGCTTTAATCTACACTATACATATATGAAACTTAATATAAATAACATTTGTACCTGAACTGAACATTCTAGACAATTTTTTCCATGTGGTTTTTAATCAGTTTTAAAAAAAAGGTGAGCTAAACATATGACCAAAATCTAAACTCAGGAGAATCAGTAGAAATTTTGCAATTACAATTATTAAATGGATGTGCTGTTTTTGTTGAAAAAAATGTTGTTTTAAAACTTGCACCCAAAAAAAATTTAACAGAAAAAATATATCAATGTCCATTAGGACTTTTAAAATTTCTTACTATAACCATATGAAATCTTTTTAGGATTTGAGGTATTAAAGTTTTATTTGAAGTTTGGAATATCAGGTATTTCTTTTTTGGGAAGATATGTATGGTATACTTTTAATTTTAAATGAAATGGAAAATCTTCATTATCTTCAGAGGATATCTGATTCAAGAAATGAAATGGATGTTGGATTTCTTTCTTCCTTAAACATCAGACAAAAATTGAAAACTTCACGTTTAATTTTATATGAATTAAATTCAACACATCATTTAAAGTATCTACCATCTGGTACAAAAAAGTCACAAATAATTATAAATCTCTCTAAAAGTTGGTTGCTATCACTTTTTCTTCACACTGAAGTAACTATTATTGTCCCAGACTCTGTTGTGACGGTATAAATCAAAAGCTCTAAAATGACTAGCTGTAGATAAAGATTCTGATGGAGTTGATAGACCAGGAAGTGAAAACTCTCCTTGTTCTTTTTGTAACTCTGTGGTGAAGAATTCCATCAAATCTGGTTCATTGGAATGTTTAACTGTCTGTAAAAAAAAATATTTGATGAATAAAACAAATGATAAGACCATATAAATTCATCTCAACTGTTAGGTTGTAACCACCAGTGTGGCATTTGCTTACCTTTTCAGAGCACCTGAAACCACCCCAAGTTATTGGTAGTGTTCATGATTCTCAAACTTTAGTTTTTCATGTTGTGTTTTGTGTTCTGTTGTTTGTCTTGTGGTTGTTTACCTTTTTTCCATGATTTTGTCAGTTTGTTTTAGACTTCCTAGTTTGAGTGTCCACTTGGTATCTGTTGCTCTCTTTCAGTTTCAGATAGTTACTAATTTAATAACTAGATATATGCAATGCAACTTTTATGCCATATTTGTATTTGGTGCATGGTACATTTTATGTCTTGCTCTATGCAATAAAATAAAATTGGTTATGTTTTTTCAATTGTACGGGCTGCATTTGAATATTTATATTGTTTACTTTTTTTTTCATACATGTATGTGTGTATTGAAATTTGATACAGTATGAGATATGTAAAGGAATTTTGTTGAAAACTGTATGTTGACTGCTGAATGACTTTTGCATTCCTCTAAAATATACACCAAATCTCCTTTTATTCATATTTATCTCAAATCAACTATGTTATTCCCATTACAACATACCTGAGATTTGGGTCTGCTTGTTTTACTTGATACTTTGCTAGATTTAGTCTGCTCCACTTGATTACATAAGTCCTCCACAGGAATTTCCAGGCTTACCAATCCACTAAACATGCTGTCTTTTGTGTTCAGTTTTGATGTAGCCTGTTAAATATAAAGAAATTACTGGTATTTCATCAAATGATAAAAACAACAGATTTATTAGTATAATATTCCTTACTTTAACTTAATGTTGTCTTCAACCACTCTTTAGCATGTACCCAATTAAATTATGTAGATAAGTTAACACAAATTACATTGTACATGTTGTATGTAACAATTACTTAAACTTTTGTGTATTTTCCCCATGGATCAATCCTTCTGTAAAAAGATAGCACATGTACAATGTATTCAATGATTTATAAATACATGTATATAAGCTTTTCCATAAAAAATTGAAAAAGGCAAAACAGGCAAAATGTATAAAAGCACTGATTATTTATCAATTTTTGAAAATTGTAAATCAAATTTGAGATGTATTTTTTCTGGTTTTATTGGGTTTCACGGCTGCTGCATGGTTTTGTATACCATACATTTCTTCACATGTAAGTTCAATTTTTAAGAAAACCTTCTTTTTGATATTGTATGACAAAATAAACATGAAAATCTGAATTAAGTAAACATTTGTTAGTCTTGTATTATTTTAATTTTAGTTCTTGTGTACAATTTGGAAATTAGTATGGCGTTCATTATCACTGGACTAGTATATATTTGTTAAGGGGCCAGCTGAAGGACGCCTCCGGGTGCGGGAATTTCTCGCTACATTGAAGACCTGTTGGTGACTCTCTGCTGTTGTTTTATTTGGGCGGGTTGTTGTCTCTTTGACACATTCCCCATTTCCGTTCTCAATTTTATTAAATTACTCCATCAGTGGTTACCATTGCTGTCATAATCATATTCATAAGTTGAAGATTATATATATCTTATTAATATTCAAGAAATATTGTGTCTTTTATCCATGTTCCAAAACATAATTTCATATCACCAAGGGCTTAGGCATCATGCAAAATCTTAAAAATTGATTCTATTAACATGATTATTAAAGCCTTTTCAAATCTTACCCATTTCGTTGACATATTTTTACTTCAAGTTGCAAAATTGAACCTATTTCTATAACTTATTATTACCTTTTCTGTTATTTCTGTTTTCTTAGTATCTGACAGTTGTAATTTCTTCTCTAAAGCTTTTGCTACATCAATTTCACTGTCTTTTATCTGCTGTAGTTCTGTTCGCATCCTTAAAGTACTGTTGTACTCAGGCCTTTTAAACACATGTTCATATTCTGAGTTGTCTGGCATACCATCCGAAAATGGATAATTATAGTCTGATAAAGGAGGCTGTCCAGCCGTCTCTCTTTTTACTTTAACTTTGCGTTTTGGGGCAGAATCTCCTTGACCTTTTATATGTACCTGCTCTTTTTCAGAGTTGGAAGAAGAATCTGGTTTCTTAATGTCTTTATGTTTTGATCTGGTTTCCTGAGTTTTATGATTTTGTATATGGCAGACAGGTCTGGTATCAGTTTGTTCATTGTATATAACTTCAGGTAACACTGAGGTTTGTTCATGTTTACTGATAGTATCTGTCTGATCCTGATTTGTTGATTTTTTGTCAAAATGATCAGCTAATTTCATTTCCTTTGATTGGTCACTGCCATGCAGAGGAACATAAACAGTTTTATTATTCACCTTATTTACTGTATATTGAGTTGGCTTATTTTTAGATTTGTTTTCACTTTTAGACGAGGAATCAATGAGATCCTTAGCATTATCATCACTATACGATGCTGGTTTGTATGGCTTTCCTGGTCGACATCTTGAAAACAGAAACGAAGACTCCTCATCCCCACCCTCACTTGATCCTCTAGAGTCATCCAATTCAAATCTTACCCTGTGTTGACCCTTGAACTTTCCATCTTCACAAACCCCATTTCTTAAATTACTTTTATGTTCTTTATCATTGGGTTCTAAGGCTTTTTCTGGGGTCAAGGTTAAGTCCAAATCAGGGTCAATTAAAGTGTTCCTGTTTATTTTGGTTGGCACAGGGGCATTAAACTGTCTTCCTTGTAGATTGTTTAATTTCCCTGCTGATGCTTTTGTAGGTCTTTGTTTGATGCTATTAGCCAATCAACAGTTGTCTCTTGGTAGTGTGATTGACCTTCAGTTTTGTAGGTTGTTGTTAGATGTTATTAGCCAATCAACAGTTGTCTCTTGGTAGTGTGATTGACCTTGAGTTTTGTAGGTCTTTGTTTGATGTTATTAGCCAATCAACAGTTGTCTCTTGGTAGTGTGATTGACCTTGAGTTTTGTAGGTCTTTGTTTGATGTTATTAGCCAATCAACAGTTGTCTCTTGGTAGTGTGATTGACCTTGAGTTTTGTAGGTCTTTGTTTGATGCTATTAGCCAATCAACAGTTGTCTCTTGGTAGTGTGATTAACCTTCAGTTTTGTAGGTTGTTGTTAGATGTTATTAGCCAATCAACAGTTGTCTCTTGGTAGTGTGATTGACCTTGAGTTTTGTAGGTCTTTGTTTGATGTTATTAGCCAATCAACAGTTGTCTCTTGGTAGTGTGATTGACCTTGAGTTTTGTAGGTCTTTGTTTGATGTTATTAGCCAATCAACAGTTGTCTCTTGGTAGTGTGATTGACCTTCAGTTTTGTAGGTCTTTGTTTGATGCTATTAGCCAATCAACAGTTGTCTCTTGGTAGTGTGATTGACCTTGAGTTTTGTAGGTCTTTGTTTGATGTTATTAGCCAATCAACAGTTGTCTCTTGGTAGTGTGATTGACCTTCAGTTTTGTAGGTCTTTGTTTGATGTTATTAGCCAATCAACAGTAGTCTCTTGGTAGTGTGATTGACCTTCAGTTTTGTAGGTCTTTGTTTGATGCTATTAGCCAATCAACAGTTGTCTCTTGGTAGTGTGATTGACCTTCAGTTTTGTAGGTCTTTGTTTGATGCTATTAGCCAATCAACAGTTGTCTCTTGGTAGTGTGATTGACCTTCAGTTTTGTAGGTTGTTGTTAGATGTTATTAGCCAATCAACAGTTGTCTCTTGGTAGTGTGATTGACCTTGAGTTTTGTAGGTCTTTGTTTGATGTTATTAGCCAATCAACAGTTGTCTCTTGGTAGTGTGATTGACCTTGAGTTTTGTAGGTCTTTGTTTGATGTTATTAGCCAATCAACAGTTGTCTCTTGGTAGTGTGATTGACCTTCAGTTTTGTAGGTCTTTGTTTGATGTTATTAGCCAATCAACAGTTGTCTCTTGGTAGTGTGATTGACCTTCAGTTTTGTAGGTTGTTGTTAGATGTTATTAGCCAATCAACAGTTGTCTCTTGGTAGTGTGATTGACCTTGAGTTTTGTAGGTCTTTGTTTGATGTTATTAGCCAATCAACAGTTGTCTCTTGGTAGTGTGATTGACCTTGAGTTTTGTAGGTCTTTGTTTGATGTTAATAGCCAATCAACAGTAGTCTCTTGGTAGTGTGATTGACCTTGAGTTTTGTAGGTTATTGTTAGATGTTATAAGCCAATCACCAGTAGTCTCTTGGTAGTCTGATTGACCTTGAGGTTTGTTGGTCAATGTTTGATGCTATTAGCCAATCAACAGTAGTCGCTTGGTAGTGTGATTGACCTTGAGTTTTGTAGGTTGTTGTTCGATGTTATTAGGCAATCAACATTAGTCTCGTGGTAGTGTGATTGACCTTGAATTTTGTAGGTTGTTGTTAGGTCTTATTAGCCAATCAAAGTGCATACAGAAGACTTAACTTGATGAAGGCAGCATTTATAAAATGGAGAAATTTGAATATTTATTATAAGATGATGTTGTAGAATTGACCATGATACAACTCTCCACTAGAGACTAAATTACACAACTTTAAATCATTTTACAACCTTCAAACATAAGCAAAACCAATTCAGAATAGTCTGCTCTAAATGGCCCTGCAATAATAAATGTGAAACAATTCAAACAAGAATACTAACAGCCTGACTTAAATAAGAAACAATGAACAAGATACAAATATAATATACAGTAACAAATGTCAACCACTGAATTATAGGTTCCTGACTTGGGACAAGCACAGACAGTATGAAGAGGGGTTAAACAGGTTAGATGGAGCACAAACCCTTCACCTTGGATAATGGTGTAACAGTACAACATACGAACACACTATAAATCAGTTGAAACGAGCTTAATTTATTAGATTGGTACAAAGCAGAAAAATAAGTAACAAAAACACAGACTGGATGTAGGAGGGTAATTATACATCCTAACAACAATAAAAAAAAAAAAGGCTTTTAGTACAGATCTGAGAGTACCCACAGTTACTGACTGCTAGTTTAAAGCTAACAACAACAAAAAAAACAGGTACACATCCAAAATCTAATGGATTTAGTGTAAAGACGTCAATACCAGTCAGAGAAATAGACCGTGTGCAATACCAAAACACAGGTATCCATAGAGTATACATATCTCTCAGTGAATATTTGTTTTCTGGACATTAAAGGTCTTACACTGTGAATAATCTTTCAGGTTGAATCATAAAGCAAAGAAAAAGGACTGATCCAAACATTAAAGTTACATATTTCTAATCCAATGTATGTATGGATTTTTACTGCATGGTATGTTTAAATATTCACCATTCATTCCTGTAACTTGATTTGTAATCAGAGTTGTAATAACATTAATTCAAATCCCGTCAAAGAAAAAAAACACCAATTTGCTATCACAAATTTGCAGGTCTAACAGTTTGAATAAGTTTCAGACACAGTATTTATATTATATTGAAACAATATATGTTTATATTTACATGTACAAGAAATAGTGCCAATAGAATTAATTAGAACATACCATTTATTCGCAATCAATATACTTATAAACAATAAGATATGGTATGAGTGCCAATGAGCCAACTCTCTATTCAAGGCACAATGTATAAATGAAACATTTATAGGTTAAAGCAAGGCCTTCAGTATAGAGCCTTGGCATACACCGAACAGCAAGCTTTAAAGATCCAAAGAGCGTTCATTTCTAATACTTGTATCTAGATAATTCCACAGTTTAATATTAGATGGAATAAAAGGGAAACTCTGCTTCGAGTTTGGACTTTTGGTATATCGTCGCTGTTATACAAAAACCTCGTATCTAAGGTTTTGATTATTTTACACCAGGCAGTAAAAACTGAAATCTTTTTATCGATTATTTAGATTTAATGTGTATGTTCCACTGTATGCGAAAATATCTGATCTTCTAACCAATAAATTACCAAGACGAGCAAAAATGTCTGCACCTATATTGTATTTTAAAAGCTTTTCATATTATTTCTAAGCTTTATTAGCTTTGAGAACCTAAAATTGATTCAGTAAACTGTAGCTGTTATGATGCCAGCTGCCGTGCCGTGTGTTTTTCTTTTGAGATACGATATTTTCGAACAACAAAATGTCTCACCAATCCGACTACACTTTTTCGTCACATGTCAGAATTCAGGTTAATGATTGGTTAGAAGATCAGATATTTTCGCATACAGTGGAACATACATATTTAATTCTAAATAATCAATAAAAAGATTTCCACAAAAAATTGAGATACGAGGTTTTTGCATAACAGCGACGATATATTTCAACCTTTTCGTAGATTTTTATTGTTTGTTTTAGTGAAGGTAGGAGGTTTCAAATATGATAAGTGTTCTGGAACATCTATATTCATATTCTAGTTTAAAAAAAATTATTTGTTCCTTCTGATTTTTAACTTTTCCCATCCCGATTCCAAATAAAGTGATTCTAAATGACGCTTTTGATCTCGAGTAGCTCAGATATCCTGAACAGCTTCTTCGCTTCCTATGTTAATTTGCCTGTTTGTTTCCAAAGATTAGTTTTTTCTATACTTTCTTCCAATGGTACACATGCATGTGGTCCAACGTCCTGTTTGGTTATCTATCCAAATCTTACATTTTTAGCTTACCTGACCCAAAGGACCACGTGAGCTTTTCTCATCACTTGGCGTCCGTCGTCGTTGTAAGCTCAGGAATTGGAACCTTGATTTCGTCTCACTAGAATGACTCTTCTTTTTGACGATTTGTACTTTTTCTGTGATGTCTAAATCGAAAGTTGTTTTTTTGTCGTTACTTTCGACAAATCCATTCATATATCTATAAAATCATTACTTAATTTTACAACACCATTGACGAGAGATGTTCTTTTGCCGTATACATTCCGAATTCAATATACGAAGAAGTCTGATGATTCATATTCCTCTGTGTTGGCCTAAACTCTCATCTTGAGTAAGTCAATGTTTGCTTGAAACGGAATTACGGTCGTACACCTTTTTAATATTTTGATATTTCTTCGAAAATTTGTTTAATTCATAATTCGATCATGGAAGAATTTTAAGAAGATCAAATATGAAATGATGGGATATCGTGTTAAGCATGCATGGGTCTGATTTCTTGACAAAACACTAATCATTGATGCTCGCATCGAAAAAGTCGATGGGTTATATAAAATACGAGATGACGAGCATTGGGAACCAATATGTCTAACACGTTATTAAGATGACCTACAACGTCAGTACCCAGAATCTATGCTTCGGGATTATCGTGTATTATTCGAGAAGTTTCTTGTTGAATATTAACCAACAAAGCCTTGATACCTTCCACTGAAATTTTTTAAAAAGGGACACCAAGACGTTCTTTGAAATACCCCTGGTTCATCAAATTTCTGTTCAGACACTGATGACGTTTTACAAAGTCTGAGCAGGAGCAATGAATTCTACCCAGAGATTGTAAAAAAATCTCATCAAGCATGCCAGCCTTATATTTTGTACGTCAGACGCGAATCAGGTTTATCTTGCAGATTTGGCAGTGACATCACTTAATTATAGTTTATGATCTATTTCATCATCATTGTTATCAAGGTGATATTCTATTATACGTAAAGTTTTGCATCATCCATATAAATCTTAAATGCAATTAGATCACCTTAAATAAGTCTCTAATTTATCTCTATTTTTGATAAACTGTCTGGTTTCTTAATCTTTCGTGGCTAATACATATTTGGATTGAGCGCTCCTAATGAAGATATATCCAAAAGAAAACGCTTCAGACGCATGACATTTCTAAAGTCTTGGTTTCATATTTTATATTTTTCTGTTGTGTTTTAGTCAAAGTATTATTATCTTTACTTCTGACGAAATCCATTCTAATATTTATCAAATCAGGTCTATTTTTATATCATCTTTGACGAGAGATGTCGACGATCCTTTTGTTGTATGCATTCTGAACTGATTGATTTAAGTAAGCGCTTTTGAATTCTTTCACGCGAAATATCATGTTTAAGTCAGAAGCTCTCATTATAAGTAAGTCTATTTATGCCTGGATATGATCTACAATCGTCCGCACCTTCTTAATTATTTGTTGTTTCGGTTCTTACTTTAGTTGTTGTTATAATGATTCTAGCATGCAAGAATTAATAAAAACAAAGGAAAACTTGAAATATTTTTAACTATCATATGACTTCAATTATATATATATAGGTAAGAATGCAAAGTGGAGTAAATTACGTGTTTTTAAATATATATAAAAACCATATAGATCGTAATACGATATCTAAACTGTATAGTTAATGAACGCATGCGTTACAAGTAGTAAGTAAAGGAGAAAACCGTTAACTTTCGCTATTCTACTGTTCATGCAGTTGCTTGTCTACGAACATCGCAAAACAGAAGGCTTACATATTATAACAGGTATTGTTAACATCATCATGCAGTTCACTACGATAACTATATAGTTATTATATTCGAATTTCATCAATAGTTTTTTTATTACTATATTTAGTATATTGTCAAGCATAAAGCGAGAAATAAACAGTGGAATATGCAAGCAGATATACTTATATATCGTCTAATTCTATTTTCATTGTATCTATGTCATCTTTGCATTACCTTTCAAATAAATTTAATTAGTGACATGTTCAAATATGTTACGTTGTTTACGTAAATCCTCAATACTATTTATAGAAATGCATTCCTATTCAATGTTTTTCATGTTTAAATTTACAGATAATTTCATACACAATACAATATATTTCAACTGTACATATATCTTTACTACAATTATTTAAAGTCGCAAACAAGCAGGTTGTAACAAGAGTAGGCATTTTACCATTCTATAAAGAAGGTAGGTTATGTGTATTCGACCTGTATAGTAATATATTTCAGTTACTGACATTGTTTTATCGATCTCGGTGATGATGTTGATTTTCGGTATTTTTAACGCAATAAAAGGTATATGAATATATTGAAACGTATGAATCAGTAGATCTATTAAACCAAATGTAATCTAATGTGTAAATAAAAACAGTTATCTTATTGTTAACATCCTTGTTATTTGGTCTCTAATTGATAGATGTTTGTCTGTTTTTACATTGATTAAGAATATACACAATGTTGACTGTTGTTCC
This sequence comes from Mytilus edulis, assembly GCF_963676685.1. Lineage (NCBI taxonomy): Eukaryota > Metazoa > Mollusca > Bivalvia > Mytilida > Mytilidae > Mytilus > Mytilus edulis. The sequence continues at coordinate 48,271,520 of NC_092356.1, read as the reverse complement.
TCTATTTTTGACATTTTTACCAATGATATCTGTTTTTCTCACTTTTATGCTGTCAATATAACGGAATTATATGCGACTGTCATACAAGTGAGAGGTTAAGCTAGCTAAAAAACACCATTTCCTACATGAAGAAATGCCTGTACCAAGTCAGGAATTTGACAGTTGTTTTCCTTTCGTCAGATGTCTTTTTTGAGCTTTTGATTTTGCCTTTTTTTAAGATCTTACCGTTTTGAATTTTCCTTGGACTTCGCTTTTTTTTAAGAATAGACGGATATATGTTTGACCACCATTTTGAAATAAGTACACAGGCAATTTTTTCCAACGTGTGTTTCACGTTTGTGCTCATCACGTTAGAATAACGTTTTTCCCACGTGTGTATCACACCGGATAAACGTTTATATCACGTGTATTTTAAAAACATGATATTCTCACGTGAAAATCACGTTTTAATCTGATCACGTGATATTCACGTTGAAATATAACATTATTATCACATGTAAATATTTTAACGTGATTTGAACGTGTAAATATTGTGTTAATTTCACATGTAAATTTTTTAACGTGATTTTAACGTGTAAAAATTGTGTTAATTTCACATGTAGATTTTTCAACCTTATTTTAACATGTAAAAAGTGTGTTATTTACATGTCCATTTTTTCACATGATTGTGATATAAATTTATATCAATATCACATGTATTACTTATGTAAGTGCAAGTTGTTTTTTCATTGGCCATGAAAAAAACTTGTTTGATGTTCATGTATCAATGAATATATACATGATATAAGGTAATGAATGTGCATCATAAATCATATAAATTTTACCTTCAAATTACTGTCACAAGAAAAGTAGTATTATATACATTGGCACTCACACCACATCTTCCTATATCTATGTAACTTTACTTTCAAGTCAAACAAGACTTAAATGACTAATGTACAGTTATTATCACTACCCTTACTGAAAAAATCAGCCTCCTGCAAACATTTGCAGCAAGTCTGCTGCGAACTTGCTGCAGACTTGCAGCGAACATAGAGTCCGTGTTTGCGGCGTGTTTGCTGCAAATACGCTGCAGGTCTGCTGCAAACAATTTACCATGCAAATAAGTGTTTGCTGCAGACCTGCTGCAAACATTTATATGCAAATGAGTGTTTGCTGCAGACCTGCTGCAAACATATTTATGCAAATTAATATTTCTCCTGCCTGTTTGCTGCAGACCTGCTGCAAACATTTATATGCAAATGAGTGTTTGCCGCAGACCTGCTGCAAACATATTTATGCAAATTAATCTTTCTCCTGCGTGTTTGCTGCAGACCTGCTGCAAACATTTTTATTCAAATCAATCTGTTATACAATTAACCAATGTCATGTTGTGTACACATCATTTTATCTATATTACACAGCAAATTCTTAAAAATTTATGTTACATCCATCCATTCATAAAATAATTCAATTACTTTATCATTTGAAAAATTGTCATAGCATAAGTTTATACCCTTTAACATGTTTAATAAGTTAAATTATTTCCAAGTACGTTCTCAAATGAATTACATGCATGAATGTTAATAAAGATTTATTTGAAAATTTCTTTGTGCATGTATATGATTGTATACAGCTATAGTTAAACTAAAATTGTCACAAAATTCAACTAAACTAACATATATTTTGTAAGTTATAATCTCTAAGCATATGAGGGAGTACTGTATATTGCATGGTTACATATTTGAAAATGTATTTTAAACCTCATGCAGATATCTGTGGAAGGAAGGAATTTCATAAGTTAGCATTCTAAGATGAATATGTACTTACAAATAATGTCTTTAAAAAGTAATCTGTTAATTGCCAAACTATAATGCCTCCCTGAACACTAATATATATCATGACACAAACATCACCAACATTTTCAAATTTCAAATCTTTATCTTCCAGGAAGTTATCAATAGGCATGCTCAGTCGTTTTATGTAGTTTCTTGCAATGCTCTTGCAAACATAAAATTGTCAAAGATTCCTGCAATCTAGCTGCGAACATCCCCTATATTCTTCTTTTTCCTGCAATCTTACTGCAAACATATTTGTTTCTGCAAGCTTGCCGCAAGCTTGCAGCAAAAAGCTGCAATGTTTGCAGGAGGTTTGCAGCTAGCTGCGAACATCTGCAAACATTATTCAAAGGGTTCCTGCAAGCATTTTGTTTGCAGCAGACCTGCAGCAAGTTTGCAGCAGATCTGCTGCAAACATTTCAGTTCTGTAAGGGTAGTGTTGCATGATTTAAAGCAAAAGTTTAAAATTCTGAAGTTTTATTAATATTTAAAAGAAAACAGACTCCTGTACTGCAACCAAAGTTTTGAAAGTACAGCATAAAAATTCAGCAATTCCCAAAAATGAAATTGTAATATGTTATTGTATGTTGTTTACTGTACAATATTATTCCTTCACAAGAGTTATTCTGAATTATGCTTTGTTATGCTCTTTGATAATTAAGTCTTTTCCTTCCTTTCCTCTTCAATATTTTATTATCTTCCTTTACTTAAAGTTGACAATGGTCTGGTCTTCAATAAAATTACAAGAGGAACATTCTGTAACAAGTCTTTTTAACTGAAATAAACTCATTTCATATTCAGATATCTTCTTTTCACAGTCATAATGGTTTACTGCTTTATCTCCTCTTTTTATTGCTAATAGATGTTACACTCCGCCAATTTTCCCTACAAACATAAGAAAAGTTATACATGTATTGGTCAAGAAAAGAAGTACAAATGTATTGTTTTTGGCCCCTTGTTTATAAACTTTTAAGCCATAACCCCTACCCAACCTCCTTTTGGGGTATGGAACCATGTGGTACAATTTTATAAAGATCCATTTAGTTACTAAAGTTATTGCCTGGAAACAAGTCTTTGAACGACGATGCCATACCATAATATCATTATGGTTGCAAGGTTTTATAAATATATCATGAATAATATAAGAATAAAACTTTATTTAAGGGATTTGAAAATAGAACTAATGAAAAACAAATGAGGATGGAGAAAATAATTTTTGGAGGTTCAATGAATGTCATTTTTAAAAAGAGATTTTTGGCTACATGTATCTAAGATACATGTACATAATATTCATGAACAAAGACAGTCAAATTATTTTACATTTGTCATTCTGTGAAATTTTATATATTTATTTATAAACTTAAAGATTACTATGCAGTACAGGTTTTACTCATTGTTGAAGGCCAAATCAATAGTTATTAATGTCTGTATCCTTTGTTCTCTTGAGTAGAATTGTTTCATTGGTAATCGTACTACTTCCTCTTTTTTTGACATTTGTTTTGACATTTGTATTGACACTTATATTGATGTCTTTGTATTAACTAACAGATGCCTCTACTGATTTTGTTGTTTGTTTGCATGCTGATTTATTGAAATATAGACATTTATCTCAATGGTTTGATTGTTACAGCCAAGTTAATCAAGTATATAATACCTGCTTCTTTCACTTCTCCTCCTTAAAGTACATTTCCTTTGTTGAGTTTTTTCCCCAATGATCTCCTCAATAATTTTCTCTGTCCATTTATATCTAGTGACTTGCAGACTTGTTGTATCCCTAAAAGATATATCAAATTATTCAATTGATGGAAAATATCTTTCATTTTTATAATCATGATAATGATAATATTGTTTGGTTAATAATATTTATTACACAATAGAATTATAACTTTAAATAGTTTTCACATGTACCTTAAAAGTTTGTAGTAATGTCATAAATGTTTAGGCTAAACATCAAATAAAAGATTGCTGTTCAAAGCTGATAAAATAAATTCTATTTCTCTAAAATCCACATGCTTCAGTTGAAAATAAAAGTACATAAAATGTGAAGTTCCATGGAAGGATATACATATAGAAGAAAAGACAACTAATTGTTTACCACTAATTATACCTACCCAATATAAAGGTAAAAGCCTTATTAACCTTAGGGACAGGTCAATATTTATTGGGGGGTTGGGACCGGTGCAATTCACAGTGGCGGATCCAGAAATTTTCATAAGTGGGGGCCCACTGACTGGCCTAAGAGGGGGCCACTCCAGTCACGCTTCAGTGATTCCCTATATAAGCAACCAAATTTTTTCCCAAAAAGGGGGGGCCCGGGCCCCCTGGGCCCCCCCCCCTAAATCCGCCTCTGATTCATATATATTTCTCTCTTAAAAAAAGTTTCTGTCCTATATGAAATATCTACTAATTTAAATAAGTATATGTCCTACCTAATCTATGAATAAATCAAACAGACTTTAACTTCATTTTTATTATATTAACACAGATCAAATATAGTAGTCTTGGGATTTGTCTGGAAATTTTAACTGATCTACTCCTTTCGAGAAGAAGGCAAATAGTCATGCAATATGCACCCCCTTTTCCCCCGCTTTTTTATCAAAATTTGTGGATCCACCACTGAGTATGGAAAATAGTTCGTAAATATGCTTGACTTGTGTCTCATCGAGTTTGTGTTAAGTGAGGGTGCTATTTCTTAAGGTTCATCATAACCTTTTGGCTAAAATGGCCATATTTACACCCCAAATTTTACTCTGAGTACAGACTAACCTATACACCTGCAACAATTTTAAGGGATGGCAGGAACTAGATATATAAATTTTAAATGCATTTTATGTTTCAGAAAATTATAAACTTTTCTAGATTTTGCTATCCATTTTTTTTCGTTCCTGCAGAAGGTGCAAAAATTAACTAAGTCGTGAAAACGATTGAGAAGCTCCCCTCATATAATCAATGTTGCGAGTAGTATTGATTTAAATGGACAATAGATGGACAATAGACACCTGTAAACAATATAGGTGATTTAACAGGTTTAAACTGTGTAACTGAGTGGACCGTATCAAATGAAACTCGGGTGTTTGTTTATTTTGCTATCTTCTGCAGACTGGAAAAAAATGGACATCAAAATCCAGGTAAGTTTTTAATTTTCTGAAACGTAGACTTCATATAACTTTTATATATATCTAGTTCCTGCCATGCCTTAAAACTTTCCTGGATGTACCAGTTTGTCTGTACTCATAGTAATTTTTGATGTGTAAACACGGCCAAAGAAAAAAAAACACGGTAATTTTATTGAACTTACCTGCACTGGCCACTGCAAATTATTAAATTCACGTGTACGCAGTATAGTATACCAGAGTGGTTTTTTTTTTACTGCTAAAGTTGCGTTATTAGTACACAGACTGTCAGTTGTAAATACAGAAACGGGTACCACATGGACAAGGATGCTAAAAATAACCGCGGGAAATACCGCGCACCTTGATAAATTTCGGAATCGGTGTGTAACCCAGAAGAGGAATCAATTTATTAACATTGTTTTGTTTTTAAGCTGGTAGCATAAAATGATTAAGATTTTAAATTTAATCAATATTTTGAAGGTTTGAATATGAAATGCAATCGATAAATGCAGTTTAAATGAGAATTGATGTGCTTCGTATCTCAGATAATTATCCCGTACGGTTCACGGAAACGAGCGTCTATGCCAGACAACATGAATATTGACACCACAATACTGGAAACGGAGAGTAATACAGCTTTTGGAGACATATATATCAGGTATATTTTTCACAAACACGTTCTAAAGGCATGTGTACAGTCGTAAATTATAATATACAAATCCCAGAACAAAGGCAGTCTGCATAAAAAACTTGACAGGCCGAAAACTTGAAAAAAACCTGTCAATGTCATCAAACCAAAATTTTGAATTTCTTAAATTTAAATCATATATTTGGTATGTGAGTTGTGTGTCATTTTTTATTTAAATTTTACTGTCACAACAACATTTATAAGTGTCTGGGGGTATGATTTTTACGAGTGCATCATGAAGACTGACCAATATTAATGATCACAAAAATACATAGGCACTTGTTTTTGTCAATGAGACAATGTGGGGTTTACTATCCACCCACTTACGAAAAATCAATTCGTACAGTTGTGGATAATAAACCCAACATTGACAGAATAAGTGCTTGTGCAATTTTTGAAAGAAAATGACCACGGGCTGGCGCAGGCACTTGTTTTTGTCAATGTGCCTGTGGGGTTTACTCTCCACACCCGTAAGAAATATCACAATATATATCACAAAATATCACTTACCCGAACATCCCCAACCTCAATTGTAACAGCAAAAACAAAATTAAAGTACATGATTCATGAAGGAAAATACATGGAGGAAGATACACATAGGGCGTAATATGCACCATATCATTGATTATGAAAAGAAAAGTAGAGCTAGGTTATGAGGATTTTTTTTTTATTTTGGAATATCATAAATAAAGCCAGAGGAATCTGAATATCTGGCAAAAACTCAAATACAGGAGGCCTAATCTGCAGGTTATGATATACATGTACATGAATAACACTGATCCATCTGGATCTATCTGGAGTGGTATATAAACTTCACTTGCCATGCTTGTCGCATACTGAACATTTAACTCCTTTCCTTTAACAATTTAATATACATGATTATGATGATACAAACAACTTGATATACATGATTATGATGATACAAACAACTTAATATACATGATTATGATGATACAAACAATTTAATATACATGATTATGATGATACAAACAATTTAATATACATGATTATGATGATACATGTCAAGATTGTTCACAGAATGACACTTGAGTTATCAGGCAATTAACTTTCACTGTCTCATTATTTATCACACAAATTTGGTTGAAATCAAATTATGTTATGCCCAAATTGCAACATGCATGGCTACAGATGCCTTAAGCATGTTAAGGTAGTCACTGTAATTTTCCTTTAAATTTTTATCAGACTATGACAATAACTGTATGTGTATAACTGTAAATGAAATGCTGAATATTTATGCAATTTTTTTTATATGACAGTTATTAAGCAGGTCTTGAATGAAGTCTTGATTGTGGAGGATCTGTTTGTAAATTCCTGACATGAAAAAGAAAATGACAGAGGGAGAAGTCCAGGTTAATGTTAGAAGGACAATTCAGCAAAGTTCCAACAGATATGTATGCACTTATTCCATTCTATTAAATGTTATGCATTTAACAAAATAGTATGCTCTAAAGAAAAATGTACTGCCTTCTACAATATTTCATTCTATACTTTAAACATAATTGATATGAATTGGAGGGCTTACAATCGTGCATTCCTATTGCAGCTGTTTATTTTATTTTCAACACACTTGACATTTATTGATTCATTGATGTCTTTATTTCCTCATACTAAAAAGTAATTGAGATATTGAGTGCCACTTTAAACACATTGGTGCTATTTTGTAGCATCCTGTTTTTATTAGTGGAGAAAACTAAGACTTTTATAAGGAACTGACAATCCTAGTCAATTAAGTCTCTTAATTTAATATCAATTAATAACAAAGGAATGTAAAATAAAGAGAGAAGAAAAAAAGCAATTTTTTTATATACAGACAAAAAAGTATTTAAGTCTCGCAGTATAAAATCCCTGGGCAATGATGCCAATCTTTAATGATATAAAATATTCATAATATCAACATTACTAAAGATGAGAATGTGACATTTGTTTTTCAGTCAGTAGAAGGAGGCAACATGTAATATGTGTATTAAATTTTATGTTAATTAACAAGTATTTGAATATAATTATTTTTTTCCAGAAAATGAAATCTGAAAATTCTGATTTTGAGGCAAATATATATGTAAGATGAATAGAAGACATAATACTCTAGCGGTGCTTCAGAATCACACTATAGAAGTATGAAGAATTTTGGTTGTAATCAAGTTAACCTGAAGGTAATTTTATAGTAAAACAAGAAAACATTTCCTATTCAAAAAATTTTTATGTTTAGGTCACAATAGGATAAAGTTATATTTTCTGTCTTACTTTCCATTTCCTTAGATTATTTTTTTTTTTTGGGGGGGGGGGGGGGGGTCATTTTTTTGGTATAAAAGTAATGATAAGAGTCAAAATTTGTTTGATAAAGCATCATTTAAGTTTAGAACATGTTGTATATAATCTGTTAATAATTAGAAGGCCGTACTTTAACCTATAATGGTTTACTTTTTAAATTGTTATTTGTATGGAGAGTTGTCTCATTGGCACTCACACCACATCTTCCTATATCTAGATATAAGAAAAAGAAAAAAATACAATTATTTTATCTATGTATATTCTATAAAAAAAAAATGTGGTATGATTGCCATTGAGATAACTCTCCACAAGAGACCAAATGAGTAAGTGACTCAGAAATTAACACCTTTGACTTTTTCCCATAGGTCACTGTGACTGTACGGCCTTCAACAATGAGCAAAGCCCATACAGCATAATCTACTTTATCTTTCTGCCAGGAGAGAGCAAACAAGTGTATACATTTTTTTGGCTACATTGTTCAATAATGTTGTTACGACCCATAAACAAATAATGATTATATCCTTCATACTGCAGGTTATTTATTTACTTGCATTCAAAGATGATTGAATATTGAGAGTTTCAGTAATTCATAAATAGCCTTCTGCTGTTGTTTTTTCTATGTTTAGGTTGTTGTCTATTTGATACATTCCCCATTTCCATTTTCAATTTTATTATTGACAGCTCATTCAAAATTGAAATCTAAAGTTATGACTGTCCAGTAATTGTGGACTTTACCATGTTGACAGCAACAATAGCTTAAAAGCTAAATTGACATAAAAAGTTAACAGCAATCTGAAACTGATGCTCAGTACCTTGAGGAATATCTAGAATTTCATTTTGATCTTAAAAACTGTATAACATAATCCTTTTCTTGACCTTGTTTTATTTTATGAACCATTTATTCATTCATTGACAAAGATTTAAATGGAAGGCTCAAAGCATTGAGATTTATAAAAAAGAGTTAAAAATTCCAGGTGAATGTTTCCCTTTTTTCTCCTTATTGCTCTGTTTCAATCCTGTTCTTAAGCACATATTGACAATCTCAGTCATTATCTGATGTAATTTTTTTTTTATTTACAGCTTCATAGTAAAACAGATGCTAGGCAACACCCTCACTATTCAAGTCAGACTATAAAAGGAAGCTTTTTTGTTGATAGCTGAACTTGTAAGTAATTATATCTGAAGTGTTTATTGTACATATTAACTAGAGGCTCTAAAGAGCCTGTGTCGCTCACCTTGGTCTATGTGCATATTAAACAAAGGACACAAATGGATTCATGACAAAATTGTATTTTGGTGATGGTGATGTGTTTGAAGTTCTTACTTTACTGAACGATTTTGCTTCTTACAATTATATCTATAATGAACTTTGCCCATTAGTAACAGAGAACTATATTTGGTAAAAATTTACATATATTTACCAAATTAATGAAAATTGTTAAAAATTGACTATAAAGGGCAATAACTCCTTAAGGGGTCAATTGACCATTTAGGTCATGTTGACTTATTTGTAGATCTTACTTTGCTGAACATTATTGCTGTTTACAGTTTATCGCTATCTATAATAGTATTCAAGATAACCAAAAACGGCAAAATTTCTTTAAAAATTACCAATTGGAGGGCAGCAACCCAACAACCAGTTGTCCAATTCATCTGAAAAATTCAGGGCAGATAGATATTGACTTGATTAACAATTTAACTTCTTGTCAGATTTGCTCTAGATGCTTTGAATTCATAGTTATAAGCCAAAAACTGCATTTTACCCCTATGTTCTATTTTTAGCCGTGGCGGCCATCATGGTTGAATGGCCAGGTCATCGGACACATTTTTCAAACTAGATACCCCAAAGATGATTGTGGCCTAGTAGTTTCAGTGGAGATTTTGTAAAAGATTACTTAGATTTATGAAAAATGGTTAAAGATTGACTATAAAGGGCAATAACTCCTAAAGGGGTCAACTGACCATTTTGGTCATGTTGACTTATTTGTAGATCTTACTTTGCTGAACATTATTGTTGTTTACAATTTATCTCTATCTATAATAATATTCAAGATAATAACCAAAAACAGCAAAATTTCCTCAAAATTACCAATTCAGGGGCAGCAACCCAACAACCGATTGACCGATTCATCTGAAAATTTCAGGGCAGATAGATCTTGACCTGATAAACATTTTTATCTCATGTCAGATTTCCTCAAAATGCTTTGGTTTTTGAGTTATAAGCCAAAAACTGCATTTTACCCCTATGTTCTATTTTTAGCGGTGGTGGCCATCTTGGTTGGTTGACCAGGTCACGCCACACATTTTTTAAACTAGATACCCCAAAGATGATTGTGGCCAAGTTTGGATTAATTTTGCCCAGTAGTTTCAGAGGAGAAGATTTTTGTAAAAGATTAATTTAATTTATGAAAAATGGTTAAAATTGACTATAAAGGGCAATAACTCCTAAACGGGTCAACTGACCATTTTGGTCATGTTGACTTATTTGTAGATCTTACTTTGCTGAACATTATTGCTGTTTACAGTTTATCTCTATCTATAATAATATTCAAGATAATAACCAAAAACAGCAAAATTTCCTCAAAATTACCAATTCAGGGGCAGCAACCCAACAACCGATTGACCGATTCATCTGAAAATTTCAGGGCAGATAGATCTTGACCTGATAAACATTTTAACCCCCCATGTCAGATTTGCTCTAAATGCTTTGGTTTTTGAGTTATAAGCCAAAAACTGCATTTTACCCCTATGTTCTATTTTTAGCCGTGGCGGCCATCTTGGTTGGTTGACCGGGTCACGCCACACACTTTTTAAACTAGATACCCCAATGATGATTGTGGCCAAGTTTGGTTTGATTTGGCCCAGTAGTTTCAGAGGAGAAGATTTTTGTAAAAGTTAACGACGACGACGGACGACGACGGATGACGGACGCCAAGTGATGAGAAAAGCTCACTTGGCCCTTCGGGCCAGGTGAGCTAAAAAAGGAAAGAAGAAATAAGAAATCATTTCACAAAAAATGTACACAAAAATTAAAATAATGTTATGTCATTGTTTGAATTTCTATTGTTTTAGAATATTTAAAACCAACCACAACTTTTTAGCTCACCTGGCCCGAAGGGCCAAGTGAGCTTTTCTCATCACTTGGCGTCCGGCGTCGTCCGTCGTCCTGCGTCCGTCGTCGTTAACTTTTACAAAAATCTTCTCCTCTGAAACTGCTGGGCCAAATTAATCCAAACTTGGCCATAATCATCATTGGGGTATCTAGTTTAAAAATTGTGTGGCGTGACCCCGCCAACCAACCAAGATGGCCGCCACGGCTAAAAATAGAACATAGGGGTAAAATGCAGTTTTTGGCTTATAACTCAAAAACCAAACCATTTAGAGCAAATCTGATATGGGGTAAAAATGTTCATCAGGTCAATATCTAACTGCCCTGAAATTTTCAGATGAATCGGACAACCCGTTGTTGGGTTGCTGCCCCTGAATTTGTAATTTTAGGGAAATTTTGCTGTTTTTTGTTATTATCTTGAATATTATTATAGATAGGGATAAACTGTAAACAGCAATAATGTTCAGCAAAGTAAGATCTACAAATAAGTCAACATAACCAAAATGGTCAGTTGACCCCTTTAGGAGTTATTGCTCTTTATAGTCAATTTTTAACCATTTTTCATAAATCTTGGTAATCTTTTACAAAAATCTTCTCCTCTGAAACTATCAGGCCAAATTTAAACAAACTTGGCCTCAATCATCATTGGGGTATCTAGTTTAAAAACTGTGTGGCGTGACCCGGCCAACCAACCTAGATGGCCGCCATGGCTAAAAATAGAACATAGGGGTAAAATGCAGTTTTTGGCTTATAACTCAAAAACCAATTCATTTAGAGCAAATCTAACAGGGAATAAAATTGTTTATCAGGTCAAGATCTATCTGCCATGAAATTTTTTAGATGGATCGGACAAAGTGCTGTTAGATTGCTGCCCCTGAATTAGTCATTTTAAGGAAATTTTGCCTTTTTTTGTTATTATCTTGAATATTATTATAGATAGATATAAACTGTAAGGAGCAACAATGTACAGCAAAGTAAGACCTTAAAATAAGTCAACATGACCTAAATGGTCAATTGACCCCATAAGGAGTTATTGCCCTTTATAGTCAATTTTTAACAATTTTCATATAATTTGTAAATTTTAACTAACTTTTGACTGAAACTCTTAGGCCAAGTTCAATATAGATAGAATGATTGTTAGCAGCAAGAATGTTCAGTAAAGTAAGATGTTCAAACACATCACCATCACCAAAACACAATCTTGTCATGAATTCAAATGCGTCCTTTGTTTAATATTCACATAGTCCCAGGTGAGCGACACAGGCTCTTTGGAGCCTCTAGTTTGTGTACACTTTTGAAAATAGAATACAAAATGCACTTATTTAGATTCTGATAAGTTGAATAAAACAGGCTATAATAGAAATGATTAAAATGAGAAGATAAGGTATGAATGCCAATGAGACAACTATCCACCAAAGTTCAAATAAAGTGGATGTGAGCAATTATGGGCTACTGTATATCCATAACAATGAAAAAAGTCCATAATGTATAGTTGTCTATATATATAGTTCAGCCTGTGGTTAAACATTTTTTTATTTAAGAAATAATTCATGGAAGCCATAGACTTGTTGGAAATTTACACATGGCCTTGGTTGTGATATATTCAAATGTTATCCTGAGCGTAAGCTGATCACAAGAGACCAAATAAAACAGAAAATATGACCTATAGGTCACTGTATAGCCTTCAAAAATTAGCAAAGCCCATACCACAGTCAGCTACATGATAAATCACAAACTTTAAAGAATTCAATTGAGAAAACTGACAGCCTTATTTATGTACCAAACAATAAAAAAAAATATTATGTAACACAGCAACAAACAGCAATCACTGAACTACAGGCTCCTTACTTGGGACAGGCACATACATACAGAATATAAGATGGATACAAATAGAAATACAAATATAACAAAAACACAAAGTGGACATGGATTTGTAATTGTACATCCAACAACAAAAAGACAGTAAGTAAAGATCTGAGAGTACTTCCATTTACCGAAAGCTGGATCAATTGAGAATTTTAATAGGACTTTTTCCAAGAACTTTTATTAAAATTTGATGGGTGGTAGTTATTTAAGAACACTGCTTGAACATTTAAATGAAATATCCAAATTAAAATGTATGCATGAACAAATAAAAAGTGCCTTCCTCCCCCTTATCTACTTTTATTTTTGGAACAGCCCTCACATTGTTGTTTACATTTAAGCAACAGCAACATTCATATTAGAATTAAAATACTAGTAAAGCTTTCATTATGTATGCTAATATAAGATAATACTTATAACAATAAATAGATTTTTTTTTTATCCTTTCAGATGAAGAAGAAATCAAAGAGTGGAGCCTTTAGAAGATAGAACATTCAAATATTATTTGTTACTATTTCAGTAATTATAACTTATCGAATGTGAACTGTTTAACATATTCTTAAATATAAATATAATTGAATTTCAAGTTGGAAAGTGTTTTTTTCTTATTTAACATTTAGTAATATATGTATTTGATAGGGACAATTTTTTAGTCATAAGCTGATTATTTTTAGATCATGTTAAACATACAAGGGACATAACTCTTAATAGTTATCAAAGATACCAGGATTATATTTTAGTACGCCAGACACACGTTTCCTCTACACAATCTTGACTCATCAGTGACACTCATATCAAAATATTTTATAAAGCCAAACAAGTACAAAGTTAAAGAGCATTGAGGAAATTAAAGAATGGACATTGTAAACTAGTTTGTTTGTATTGAAATGTTGTTTGGTATACATTTGGTTATGCATAATTTGTTGTACAATTTCGAATTCAATTTCCTTTCAAACATTGAAAATAAGATTTGGATTAAAATATATTGTTATGATAGTTAAGTTTTGATGTATGCTTAACATGCAGCTGCAAATATTACATACATATTCAGGATGATAACAGGTACATTAAACATGCATATCAGGTAGCTGATAATCAGTTATAACCTACAAGATAATTTATTGATGTTTAACTCACTGTTGCCATACTTTTAAGATAAAGAACCAGAGAATTATCTTCAAATAGAGATGACCAAGAAAAACATGATATGTCAAAAAGTACAACAAAGACAATATTTCATTTTTTCCAAATGGCTGCTTCACATAAATGTCCTGTTGTATTATCACGATTATATCACGTGGTATATATTAAACGTGAATATCACGTTGTATTATCACGTTGATATCATGTGGCATTATACACAACGTGAATATCACGTGTGAACAACGTTTTGTCACGTTTGTGCTCACAACGTGAATATTACGTTTCTGCTCGTTTCACGTTCTACTCACGTTGTGTGGACAACGTGAATATCACGTGATTCTCATGTTAAAATCACGTTGGAAAAAATTGCCTGTGTACACATGTGAAATTTATTTTAGACTAGTTATGGAATCCCTAATTTTTAATTTTTTGTTGATTTGAAGAATAATAATTAAGTATCACCTGCCTTTGTTGGTTAGTAAAATGATTATTGAAAACAATCAAAGGATATTTATTTTTCAGATTGGCTATCAAGCTGTGAATCTCATGTGAAATGGACAAACATAGCGTTGACAGGCCCGATGAAGTAATAGATTTCAACTCCATTAAACCAAATACTTTACCACATGATAAAAAATATCATATTTTTCTATCATACAAGACTGAAAATCGAGACCGTCGAATCGCGATACAGATAGACAGATTGTTACGAGGAAAGGGATACCAATGTTGCCTCCATGAAAGAGATTTTCTACCTGGAAATGCCATAGTAGACAATATTGATAAAAATATTGAACGTTCTATAAAAGTAGTATTCTTGTTATCAGAAAACTCTTCGGCAAGTGAATGGTGCCAATACGAGCTGACTATGACGGAGACATTTCATATTCAGAACAAAGGATATAAGCCAATCATATTAAAGCTTGATCAATGCAAGTTGCCAGATGCGATAAAAAGATATACATACCTTTCAGCAGACAGGCCTACAGAAGAATGGATTGGCAGACTAGCACTGGCAATTAATGATGAAACGGGTAAATATATTGTATCTTTTGTTTTGTTTTTGTCTTTTTTTTGTTTTGTCATTTTGTTTTTATTTGTTGTAATCTTTAAGAAATGCACACAATGCTTTAAGTTTGTTGAAAAGTTTATCAAATTAATGGGAAATATTGACGAAAATTTAGACAATTTCATTAAATACTTATGATGTTCGCTCCTCTTATTTTTTTTTATAATTTAGTAGCATTTCGTTGGAAAACCAGTTGAAAATTCCATAAAATCCTTGTTTTTTCATATTAATTTTTCAAAGAAAAAGGGTGTCAATGTTAAATGCATGAAAAGTCTAGAGAAAATTATTACCACCAGATATTTAATGGTTTATGTCACGAAAACAAGCAGTTGGACCGACCCTTCATTTTTCTGCTTTGTCAGTTACTTTATTTATACAGTATCAATTTATAACAGTCTTTAAAAAGCTTGTTATTTTGAAAGAGAGTACAGCGAACATCCTTAAGAAGCATTTATTACTAAATAGAAAAATGTAATAGAAAAAAACACAAAAAAAAACCACCAGACATGATTTGAATATTTGATAATTGCTTTCCCTTTGTCATCTTTTGATTTTTTTCTACTACAAAACGAAAGGAAGTTAATAACCTATCAATGTTTTCATTAAAAATATTTAGAATGACAATGTAAAATCATCATTATATTTCAGATCACCTCATTACTAACAGGAGGAATATTAAGTTCGTTCCAGTTCCATGTATGAATTACAATCGTGATAAAGAACACAAACTTTCAACATGTCGATATCCACACATCTGTGCAAAGTACATAATCAATGATGCAGAATGTACCGGAAGTTGTGGCAAAAATCATAACTTGGTAACCGATCAGTCCAGAGAAATCCTGGTTGACGTTGGATTCATTACTGACGGCAATTATGATTCGCTATTGGAAACCTATAGGCAAAAATGTAAAGAAAAGCTGGCTGATATGGCAAAAAATGGAGTGACGGGTCCCTGCTGTTATTATAATTACAAGGGATGTTTGCTTGGTGATTTTCACTGTCCATTTACTCACATATGTAAAGATTGGTTTATTGGTACATGTGTAAAGCTGAACTGTACTCTGTCGCATGACATTTTGAATGCTCACACAAAACGTTTGCTTAAAATATTTGACATTGATACTACAAATGACAAGACGGCCATTTTAAACAAATATCGTGCTAAGTATCCACATAAAAAATTTATTACGATGAAAGAGTCAGTATCCACAAGAACATTTCTGAAAGAAAACTTGTTGTATGTTGTAGTTATTGTTTTTATAATTGTCTTTTTTGTAAAGACATATGGACTTTCTATTTAGTTTAAAATGATTCAACATTTTTAACAGATTTTCACGAATTTGTATACTGATGATTATTATTTCGAAATTCTTATTTGAAACTAAATACGCATTTAAATGATATTCCAATTGAAACTTTATTTGGAGCGGAAGATGAGCAGGTCTTTCGAACTTCTATTACTTGTGTAAACTTTTGGTGGTTTGATTTTTTGAAAGTATGAAGCAGAAATCAAATCTGTTGTGACTGGCTTTTTTGTTGTTGTTGTTGTTTTTGTTGTTGTTTTGTTTGTTTTGTTAATTTAACTTATTAGTGTGAATAAAGATTTTCATGTTAATTACAATGAAATATTAGAATATTAAAAATACAAGAGATGATATACAATAAAAGTCATCTTTGGAACCCCTGAAATTTCAAAATAAGGAAACATATTTAAGCCTTTCAAAGTTATATGTTATTTTCATTCAATGTATTTCTATACCTTTAATAGGTTTCAATTGAAATTTGCAGGCATGCATAGAAAACATAGGGATAATAAATTATTCGCATGAAATAACGTCAACCTTAGACAGGCAAATCTAGGAATCTGATGCGACTGTCGTACAACTGGCAGGTTAAGCGCTATAAAACCAGGTCCAATCCACCATTTTCTTCATTTGAAAATGTCTGTACCATGTCAGGAATATGACAGTTGTTTATTCGTTTGATGTGTTTTATCATTTGATTTTGGCATTTGATTAGGTAATTTCCGTTTTGAATTTCCTCGGAGTTCAGTAATTTTGTGATTTTACCTTCTACAGGCCGCTTGACTCCTGCAATGCGCACATCAAATGTCAACAGCGGTTATAAGAAACAATAGAATTGACTAATGTTTTACTCCAATGGGCTTATTTTACCGAAATGAAGATAAAGGTAATGACATATGGAAATTGAAAAAAAAATGAAAACAGAATACTTCGAATAAACTCAAGCCAATGATTGATTTCTACTGTACATGCACTATCCTTCAAACAATTGAAAATAAACTCCTCATATATACCAGGACTAAAACTTTATACATACGCTAGACGCGTAGTAGTCTTTGAAAGGTTTTTAGTTTTATTTTACAGCAGTAAAGATATTGGTTATACTATTTGAAACGGGTAAGTGAAACATCTTGTCTTAAATATCGATTGCTGTGTAAATGTACATGTAAATACTCACCAAATATGTAGGTATTATATATATAAAAAAGTAAAATGACAAAAATACTGATCTCCGAGGTATGCAATGAACTAAATTGGTATGCCATACCCCAGTTTCGTCTTCGTAGACTTATCATTGGCGATGGAATCAAAACAGTAGCAAGTCTATATCATAAACCAAATTGACATTTTTTATTCAAGCGTCACTGATGAGTCTTTTGTAGATGAAACGCGCGTCTGGCGTAAGTGTAAAACTTTAGTCCTGGTATCTATGATGAGTTCATTTTGAACAACATTAAAAAGACAAAAAAATCCGAATTTTTGTGACAAATAATTTCAAGTCCACCTACGTCTTGGATAGAACAACCTCAGTGTTTGGATTTATTATGCCTTTAAACGAGAGATCTTTTATTGTATGAATATATATACCAAAACTAGAGATATTCTAAAACCTGTCACTATTAAGAAATGTGTCTTTAAAAGGTATGGTTTACCAAATGTACTGTTGAGTCCAAGTCCTTTAACTAGACATTCACAATAGTAACTTATGCTTATGATTCTATTATAGAAGTACTATTACCTATCACAGCATATTGATCATGCAGGTCGAAGAGCAACGGGAAACTGTTGCTAGGCTAAAGATTTGAAGTAATCTTTGATAAACTTTTTTCACTTCTACGAAATTGTCATACCATCAGTTATCAAATGTTCCAGGATTATAATTTATAACGCCAGACGCGTGTTACAAAGTTGAAGAGCAATGAGGACCCAAAATTCCGAAAAGTTGTGCCAAATACGGCTAAGGTAATCTATGCCTTGGATACGAAAATCCTAAATTTAAAAAAAAATCAACGTGTTGTACACAGGAAATTCATAAAAATGACCATATAATTGATATTGATGTCAACACCGAAGTGCCGACTACTGGGCTGGTGATACTCTCGGGAACGAAACGTCCTATGTAGTAATTGTTTACCGATGTTCAAATCTCGTTAATCGATTAAAAGAAGACACAAATCAAGGTAACACACACTGAGTGAATTTCAAAAGGAGAGAGACTGGTTCATCGAAATGGTAAGCAGCTCCTTCTATGCATGCATTACCCTTCATGCATATTAATAATAAATATGTTATCATCATTGATATGGCCATAATCAGTTTTTATGAGTTTGTACCTTTAGACTAGAACAAGATTAACCTAGCTGTATGTGACAAAAGCTTTCGAGGTTCTGGGTTAACAATGGTTTTCAACTTCGTATTTGATTTGGCTTTGCGGCTTTTGTTTAATAAATCGTCAATGATGAGTTTTATATAGACGAAATAAAATTTGATGTTTTTAAGGTAGGTATCTATGATAAGTTTATCAGTCAACAGACCAAAAGTCCTTACCAATATCTGTAACAGCTTGTCATATTTCGCTTACAACCATTTGGTAACATTTATAAATTATTTTTTTATCGATTGATTTTGCCATTAAATTAAGGACTTTTCGTTTTGAATTTTCCTCGGAGTTCGGTATTATTGTTATTTAACTTTTTTCAATGATAAATGTATGGACTTTCACGGTCCTTTAACAACTGAAAAAATAACATTATATAATCATTCGATGTAACAATGTCAGCAATTGTTAAGTGGAAAAGTTTTTTTCGCTCCTTCTCTTATTTTAGGGTTTTCTATTTTGCAAGTCATCAAAGGAATATAAATATTGGAAAACTTAAAACTGTTTTATAGAAACTACTTTAGATGTTTTGAAAAAAATCTTCTCTTTGGAACCAACAGTTCTACATATTTTCAATTGTCTAACCCTCATCGGTAAAACACTGGACATTGTTCTTCATTGATTGGAATACAGTGACCAATATCATGGGTAGACGAAACGCGCGTCTGGCGTACTAAATTATAATTCTGGTACCTTTGATAACTATAAGTAGAACAAGTTAGACATTAGTCCAACTTCTAACACTTTTGACTTGATTTGGGTAGCTTGGTACTGGCATACTTTACCAGTTGTACAGTTTAATTTAGTCAAATGAATTGATAGTGTGTCAGAATATTTTTATGAAGTTCTAAAGGTTAGATAATTACCAACAATCATCACGATTAGCTTTCCGGTAAAATAAATACTTGTTTATATACAGTATTAAGAAAGATGTTTTTGAAAGCGCTTTTAAAAAACCGTAAATCTATGATTGATGAAGTAACATAAAAATGATGCCAATGTCAACAAAATGAAATAGAATAAAACAGTTTTCTGGTAACCAGCGTTTCTGATAAAAGTAGTTATATCTGACAATTCTTTAACAATATAAGTCGGATTAAGGCCATGGTTATTCTAGGTTGCTTTTGCTTAACATTTTTACACGCCTTAGTTAAACATTCGTCTAGTATGCATGATATGACCAGAAATATTCGTCTAAGTTATATTCCTTTCCATCTTTATTTGTATACAATTTTTAAATTTGTAATGGATAAATATTCCATATGGAGTCATATGATATTTCTTTCTTTGTCATTAATTTAAAAATAAAATAACTGTTTATATAAATACCGTATATAATACAGAAATTATTCATATTGTATTTAAATTGTACATTATATATATACCACGATACCTAATACATTTATGTTTAGGACGTAGATTGTCATGTATATGTATTTCTTGACAGCCTATGTGTCTAATGGACTTAATGAAAACCCCTCATATTCCAGGGTACGTATGGTGTTATTTTTTACTTTCGTTTTGTTTGGATTTCATTACTGACTGTTAACTAAGAATAGCTATGCATATTGTACAACTTCTAATGTCTATTGATAGACATTCTAGATCAATACACATAGCAGTTGTGCCTTTTATTGATATGTTATAGACCAGCTGCAGTTAGTGCACAATACATGTTTACTATATCTAAATATGTACACTGAGATGTTACATGACAATTTATGGTTTTTAAAGAAGGAGTAGGAATGAACCTACTATGCTATGAAGGTAGGTAGTGTTTATGAGCGTTTACTTAATTTCTGGAATCTTTATCGATAATGCTGCTTTTAAGTTGTTTTAAATAAGTAATTGAAAAGTAGAGATACACAAATTTGAGATGTCTTTTAAGTGAGAATGGTATGTTGTCAAATCTTTTTCGAAAAACTCGAAAGATTTTCTTATCCCAGAAATAGATTATCTTAGTCGTATTTGGCAAAACTTTAAACTATGAACTTGTTTGACTCTACAACTATTTTTATCTGAGCGTCACTGATGAGTCTTATGTAGACGATACGCGCGTCTGGCGAATAAATTGTTATCCTAGTACCTTTGGTAACTAAATATAACTTTATGCCGTTAATATGCTATTTACTTGAACATGTATTGATAAAAATTGCTTGTCTTGCAAACAATACAATTTGCAACAATGCTACGAAATTTAAAAAATGATGTTTAAGGTTACAGGTTATGCATTGGAGCACATATAATTTTGAATGACTCTCCACTCTGCGTGACTAGTATACGGTTACATGTGGTAAATCAAATTACTATCATTTTCAGTATAATTCATCACGTACTTTCTTCATTAAACACTTGGAATGAACAAAACATTTGGCTTATTGCCATAGCCTCTTTTAAACATGTCTGTTCTTGTCGATGTCCTTTTGATATCTATATCAGATAAGAACACCTTTCTAGGTTTCTAACTAAGTCTGAATAATTTTTGAACAAAAAATACGCTTTTTGTTTTCTAGGTTGAATAAACTATATGTTTCAAATAAATTAAGAGCTACAAAGTTATAATAAAACTCTTTTTGAACAAATTAATTCTGCAACTTAGAAACATTGCATATTTCAGATTGTGCCTCGCTTTTGAAATGACAGAACTAGGTGATGTCAAGCCTGATGAGACTATTGATTACAGCTCTATTAAACCAATTACATTACCAATTGATAAAGAATATCACACTTTTATAGCATATAAGGCTGGTGATCCAGACAGTGGAGTTGCATTACAGATAGTCGAATTGTTAGAAGGTAAAGGGTACAAATGTTGTATCCACGAGGGAGATTTACTAGCCGGACGTTCTTTCCTTAGGACTATTGCCCGAACTATCAAACGTTCTATAAAGGTTGTATTCTTGTTGTCAGAAAACTCTTCTGCATGTGAAATGTGGAAATATCAACTTGATGTTACAGAAACATTTCATATTGAAACCAAAGGTTATAAGCCAATCATATTAAAGCTTGATCAATGCTTTTTGTCCGATACGTTGACAAAATATACATACCTTTCAGCAGATAAACCTACGGAAGAATGGATTGGTCGACTGGCAAAAGCAATTAATGATGAAACTGGTAAATAAGGTTTTTAAATTTGTCGATTTTGTAAAGTTTTCTTTTATGCTTTTTGTTTGGTATTGTTTTCGTTTTTTACCAAATAAGAATTTTTGATCATACAATACCCACAAAATTATTTCGTTTGTTAAGTAATATCTTTGATTTTGTAAACTGTTCAAAATGTGATTATATGTATATATTCTGTCATATATTCACGAGTATCAAACTCATAATCATCAAAACAGTTACAATAGTTTTAATATGTTCCGATATTGCTCAATTTCCAAAGTTTTTCACAGACTTTTTTTTTAAAGGAAGACTTTGGATCTAATTGAACTACTTTTTCCATACTGGAGAGAATTTACAATTTAGCAACTGTTACTATAAAATAATAATACCCTAGCAATGTGTAAAAATATAAAAATGATAATTTTGATGCAGAAAATTGCTGTATTACTTTTTGTCAGATTAATTCCATTCATTAATTACAGTTTGTTCGATATCTAAATTGTACTCATCATATGTTTTTATTAAACAATATATCTATATATTTCAGATCACCTTGTAAGCAGCAGAAGGAACATTAAGTTCGTTGCAGTTCCATGTATCGATTACAATCGTGATAAAGAACACATAATTGACACATGTCGATATCCACACATATGTGCAAAGTACATAATCAATGATGACATATGTGATGGGAGTTGTGACAAAAATCATAACTTGGTAACCAATCAGTCAAGGGAAATCCTCGTTGACCTTGGTTTTATCAACGAAGGCAATTATGATTGCATTCTGGAAACCTATAGGCAAAAATGTAAAGAAAAGCTGGCTGATATGGCAAAAAATGGAGTGACAGGTCCCTGCTGTTATTATAATTACAAGGGATGTTTGCTTGGTGATTTTCACTGTCCATTTACTCACATATGTAAAGACTGGTTTCTTGGTAAATGTTTGAAGCGGAAATGTGCTCTTTCTCATGATATGTTGAATGATCACACAAAACGTTTGCTTGAAATATTTGAAATTGATACTTCACAAGATGCAGATGTAGTTTTAAACACATATCGTGCAAAGCATCCTCACAAAACGTTTATTCCGATTTCAGCATCTTTATTCACAAAAAGGATTTTGAAGGAAAACTGGCTGTTTCTGTTTGCATGTTTTCTTCTTTCTGCATTTATCACTGCTGTCTTCGTTAAAAAAAGTTAGATTGTTTGTCCTCTACAAAATTGTTTTTAAAGAGTGTGACAAATCCCTATCGTGCTTCTATGAACAAATATGTTTCCAAGAACAATGCCGGTACGTAATGAAGAGATTATTCGATTCAAAAATCTTTGAATCAGACAAAACATTGGTACTAATACAACAATTTATAAAATGTTAGGGATAGAACATACATCAAATATATTGAGATACAATACACGGAACTATAAGTATGTTCGATACTCCAATTGACAATATATGTGTTTAATAAGATGAACACGTCTTTAATGAAAACAATCTGTGTTGTATTTCGGCAGGACTATTGGCATGTTTGATTCAGTAGAAGTATGAGGCAGTGCTAATAAATGTTTTCGGTATTTATCCTGTCTAATTTTGTAGCATGAATAAAAGTTATCATGTTTGTTTTAATAGATGTTTTATAAAGAATGTAGTTTAGGTAAGAAAATGTGTACATGTATATATAAGATTTAAGATTCACAAACTTCTTCCATTTTGTATGTAGTTTAATTCATTCCAAACTCGTTTAACGTGTCCGTTTGCCTTGAAGAAATAGTCATTTGAATCAAATAACAGGTAATCAAATTGATCTCGTCCCGAATATACATGATATATTTGCTATTGGACGCTAAACAAACAACAACCAACCTGTACGTCATATAGAGTCATTTTCTCATTTCTCAAGTATAAATATTGACTATTGATGATAAACAAATTGAAAATGTTAGATGTTTATTTTCGGCTTGGGCGTGTCCGATGAAGGTAAATACAGAAAAAAAAACGCTTCGAACGCATGCAATTTATAACTAAAGGCAGCAGTAGTATACCGCTGTTCGAAATTCATAAATCGATAGAGAAAAAAACAAATCCGGGTTACAAACTAAAACTGAGGGAAATGTATCAATTTTAAGAGAACTACGACACAACAGAAACAGAAGGTCAAAATGTATTAAAATAAAGCGGGTCCAGGACCAATTCAGTATATCTTATCATAATCCTTCGGTTTTAATTAAATTTTCTATGTGCATACATTTAGAGTAATTAAGAGCTGGTAAACTCAGTGTATCATAAATATTTCCGATTATGGAATACATTCTTCTGCATTTATTTCCATATTTTTCTACATATTCACAATTGCATGTTTGTAGTATGATTATTGTGTGTGTACTAAAATCAGGTGTTTCGGTTATGGTCATGTAGACCTAGGCTCATCCTCATCAGGTATCCCTAGCCAATATGTTTCTCCTTTGTAATATGTAGAATAGTTTCAATTTGATTTCTCTTATCAGTCCTAGATCCATGGACAAGAAAGTGAAAATTTCATATCTTCACTCAATTATACAACGGTTAAGTAGTGCTATAAATATGTCATTTCATACTGATAAGGCGACCGATAATTTTACTTAACTAACAGATGTTTTAAACACAAAATTGTAAATCTTTGAAAGTTTTAGGAAAATGCACAAGCACATTTGGGGTTGACCCTCCCCCTTTTTTCTAAATTTAAAAAAAAATAAATTTGGAAATATTTTTTGATGTATCCTGCCTTTCAAGATTTATTTGAAAACTAAATTATTTTTTTTATGGTTTTTAAACCAGTTTAATCTTGCAATTTATTGAAAAAAATAAATTTTGTAAAAAATCAAAATCACATATATATAATGGAAAAAAAAAGATACTTTTCTTGATTGGTATTGTGTATTTCATTTTTATCCCTTCTTGCAACAATTTAAATTGTCACCTATAGATTGAGAAAGAAACCATGTGGTGTCTGTGAACTAACATAATATAATTGATGTGACAGTTTAATTTGAAAATATGGTGTTTTCTAAGTGGTGCAGGAGATAAGCTCACTTTTTATTCAACATCATTTTGATGCAAATTCTTGGGCTTAGTTCATAGACTGTTATGGGGATACAAGTTAAAATAAATCGGGTCCAGGACCAATCCAGTATATCCAAAATGTAACACACGCAGAAATGAACTATAGTATAACAATTGCCATTTTCCTGACTTGGTACAACATGTTGTTTTCTTTTTATAGTGTTATCTCTGATAAAATTTGTGTATGACATTGTGAGTTCGAACCCCGCTCGAAAGAGTGAACTCGACTCCAATGTTAATTGACTAGGATTGTCAGTTTTTCTATCAAAGGTCTGTGGTTTTCACCGGGCACTCCGGCTTCCCGCACCCATAAAAATTGGCCACAATGAAATAGCCTAATTGCGGTGATTAAAAGTGGCGTTAAAACACCAAAAATCTAATAAAAATTCAAATTTTACAAAGTCAGATCATCCCTCCATTAACATAGTACTTGCATTTACTTTTGCCTTTTGTTTCACTTGTGTAAAGGGCAGAAAAGTTAAATGTTTTATATTATTGCAAGATGAAAGAGAAGTACATTGTATCTACTCATGCATAGAGTAGTTTCACAATAACTCTGAATAAGATTGCTTAAATGGCTGATAATATTGAAATAGTATTTTGAAAAGAGGAAACTTGCAGTCTGATTTATTTCTGTGTAGATAATTTATATCTTTTGCAAACAGTGTTGATAATACAGGATAACTACATAAACAATGTTTTAATAGATTAAAATAAAACTAACGGCATCGTCAATGGTATTGTCAATATTGCCTCTTAAAAAAGCAAATGAAACACTTTCATTGTGCATAAAACATTTTCTGATTATTCTTTATCAATAAACTTATGTTGAACAGCCGTAAGTTAACTATAAAAAATTTGAGAGCACCAAAAACCTTAAGGAACTAAGAAGAACCACAAAATATGTTTGATGTTAACCAATGGTAATAACTGAAAATTCCCTTCTTCATTGTTGTACTGTTATTTTCGTAATAAAGGAAAAATGTGTATCAATCTTAGTAATTGAAGTATATTTTTTCTAACTACATTATCATAGTCTGGAAAGCAGAACTCTACTTTTTCAAATCAAATAATGCTGATTGGCAATCAGCTACAGAGAGTCTATGCACAAACAGAGATTTGGATAAAATTATTATGACGTTAGTTCAAAGTCGTTGTGGATTTATCGAAAAGAACATATAGTTTCATTTTCGGTTTCATTTTCCAAAAGTATACACCATTACATAGTGGTGGAATATCTATAAATAAATATATAAATCACTAACAGGTATACCATAGATGTATTGTATTTATCGTTATAGATAACGGTAATTTTAATTCTGTCCGACGACTGTTGATATCATAAGGTATGTACTGCTTATAGTTTTGTAATTACACTACATAAGGCCAAACAATTATCTCTAAAATTAAAGCAATGACCAATAATCGCAACCTCAAGCAGAACACATATGTTGTTTGTGTCATATGATAAATTGTACACATTTCAATAATACATTCTTGATGAGTATTTACTTTTCATGCTACATTCTTGTTACATATACTATAGATGTAATTTAATCTATGCATATAAATTACAAGGCTTTGTCGGTCAGAATTATACATATTCTGAAACAAGTTATTGGGAGGATTCTTGACAACCAGACGTTGATTAACCAAATCAATGTTAGTGCAAAATTGTTATAATCAACGTATCTATAAATAAATATATTTAGATAAACGTTGTGATAATAACTTTATTTTGTTCTCGCAAAATTGCTTGATTAAACAAGGGATGAAAGTTGAAGTATTTAAAAGAACTTAACTTCTGCGTCATTTGGTCTCTGGTGGATAGCTGAGGTGGAGAGTTGTCTCATTGGCAATCATCCAGTCTTTTTATTTGTATACTAATACCAGATTTGCAAAAGTTAATATGGAATCCTTTCGATGATGACGTACGTTGGACTTTATGGAAATTGACGTGGCTTTTTGGAAATTTACATGACCTTTTATGATTACAATGATAAACCATATATATGCGCTTAAAAGAAGTTCTAGAAGTTAGTTCAGGTAAATGAGTCTCGAGAAATGAGTGATCTTAATTGATTATTGTTAATTTTTTCTACTTCTTTACTGCCTTTATTTGTTTAATAAATTCTATGATAATCATTTGAATATCATACAAACTTTTAATATCGCACGTCAAATGAACAGTTTATTTTGATTATTCTTTTATTCGAGTAACCATATGTATTTTCTAAGGTCAAATGCATGAGAATAAGTTTTATGATTACCTTAGCTAGCTGTATTCTGCAAAACATTTAGGAATTTTAGTCATCAAAGCATTTCAACTTTAAAATACAAAGTACTTTATTTGGCCTTTTTAACTTTTTTTATTCGAACGTCACTAATGATCCTTTTGTAAACACGTCTGGCGGAAATACAAAATTACAATCCTGGTATCTATGATGAGTTTATAGAGATCACATATTCAATAGAAACAGAACAGGGAGTTTGGGTAATCTTGTATAATAAAAGAAAATACTTATGTTTCCACAAACATGCTGAAAAAATAAGGTAGATGGTAAAGCCAACAGTTTGTTTAAAAAAAAAAACCAGTGACATTAAATACCCTACTTTAAAAATGTCAAAACAATCTTAAGGATCGGTACCCAAAATTGGGGTAGATAGAATAAGCGGATACACAAGTTTTTTTTTATTAGGCCTTACAAAAGTATTAACAGCTTGGCAGATATGTATTGCATCGACACTACATTCATTCATCATGAAATTAGAAAATGAATAATAATCTTTTCCAGGTGATATTCAAAATGACTGCAGAAGAAGATAATGTGGGCTATAGCGACAACTTTGATACACCAGAGGAAATAATTGATTTCTTCTCAATAGATCCAATTACTTTACCAATAGATAAAGAATTTCATATTTTCATATCGTATAAGACTGTTGAACCTGATCGTTCAATTGCACTGAAGATAGACAGAATGCTACGAAATCAAGGTTTCAAATGCTGCCTCCATGAGAGGGACTTCCTTCCTGGAGATTTGATTGTACATAATATCGTTCAAAATATTGAACGATCGGTTAAAGTTGTGTTTTTGCTATCAGAAAAATCTAGAGCTAGTGAATGGTGCCAGTTTGAGTTAAATGTTACAGAAACTATACACATCCAGGAAAGAGGATACAAACCAATTATTGTAAAGCTTGATGAGTGTGACCTTCCCGATACGATGAAAAGATATACGTACCTGCCGGCAGCTAGTCCTCCGGAAAAATGGATTGGTCGACTGTCAAAAGCAATTAATGACCAAACAGGTAACCAATTTTAAATCTTGAATGACATATTTCAAACAAAATAATCAAAGACCAAACGCAATGACAAATGTAAACAAAAGTTACAAGACGCATTCTTTCTTGTAGAAATGATTAAAAGAATATATTTGAACAAAAATCAACTATATATTTGTTATTTGGTTAATATAATACCACATTTACATATCTAGGGATGCGAAAATATGGCAGTTGTTGTCAAATAGTTCGTTTTATGTATGTAGCATTGGCGTTTGTTTTTGTTGCACTTGATTGATTCTGTTGTTCCGTTGTTTTGCTATTATAGTTGATGTCTTTCCTTCGATTTTAGTTAGTAACCTGGGTTTGATTTTTCTCAATCGATTAATGACTGTTGAACAGCGGTAAACTACTGTTGCCATAATTTACCACCTACCGAACGCTCAGTCTTTTTATGATATTCGTGTTTTTGTGTAGGGTTTTGTTTACTTTTTTTTACTTGCCCCGATTTTTTCCCCCATTGTCTTTTTTTTTATTTATTGTTTAATGTTTTAAGAGCCTCATTTGAATGTACTATTGTCTTGGTTTTTCCTTAATTTCTAATTTTATTGCCAAATTGACATTTCTATGCATTAATATATATATATATTATCATGATGCTACAACAAAAATGCATGATTATTTATCTTTTGTTTACGAAGTTTCAAATGTCTTCAAAATCGTTTGATATCCTTTTAAGAAATAGTTCTGTCATATCCATTCATACATTCGTCGATTAGTTAATAAATAAACATATTTAGACATTTTACTATATTAGTGTGTCTCATTTTTTCTTCTTCAGACCACCTGATTACAAATAGAAGGAACATAAAGTTTGTTGCAGTTCCATGCATTGATTACAATCGCAACAAGGAGCACTCGATAGAAAAGTGTAGATATCCACATGTCTGCGTGAAATATATTGTAAGTGATGAATCATGTGACGGAAGTTGCGGCAAGAACCACAATTTAGTTACCGATCAGTCACGTGAGATACTTGTTGATCTTGGGTTTATTACTGATGGAAACCTTGATGCCCTTCTGCAGATGTATAGACAGAAATGCAAGGAGAAACTTGCTGCGATGCCAAACAACATAGTAACTGGTCCTTGCTGTTACTATAATCAAAAAGGATGCTTGTTAGGTGACTTTCATTGCCCGTTCACACATATATGTAAGGATTGGTTCGAGGGCAAATGCGGAAATACAAAATGCAAATTTTCGCATAATATACTAAACGACCACACAAAAAAGTTGCTAGAAATATTTGAAATCGATACGGATCAAAAAGCAGACATTATTCTTAATGCATACCGTGCAAAGTATCCACATAAAAAGTTCATACAATTACCAACCCAAACAATATCAAAATCAACGTTCCTTAAAGACAACTGGTTGCCACTTTTTGGAGGAGTTTTAACTGTTGTAGGAGTTACTGCATTTGTTGTTAAAAAGATATAATTGTAAATTAGTATTCTTTGAGAAGTTATCCTTTAACATTTCATCTTTTTCTATGATCTATTGTAACTTGATGTTAGCTTTTTATCATAATAGATATAGTGAATTTTAAGATGAAAACTGGAACCCCGATAAACGTTATATACTAATTGTATGATTATGTATTCATTCAATTACACGAATTTTTATTATTTATCATAATTGTTGTAAAATCTTCACTTTAAGGATGTCCGCTTGCCGTGTTTCTTGAATCCTCTGGTTTTATCCATTTGAATGCCTTAAATAAAATTGTCCACTGACCACCATTTTTCTTTTTTTAAATCTTTTACCTGTAAAATTATAAGCCATTTGTATCAGTCTTATAAAATCTTTGTTACAAAGCTTATAAAAAATCAAGAGAGAAAAATTTCCCGCACAATCGTCAATGGCCAGTATCTCGAAAACAAGCAAATTGACAATTATATATTTGTTTTGCTCTTTTGGTTCCTTTATTATTCCCCTATCAAGATAATATTATACAAGTGTCATGAAAAGCTTGTTATTTTGAAACTGAGTAGCGAACTTATAGATCAGATTTCTTGTCAGTATCTTGTCTAGCTTTACTTAGTGTCCATTTTTGTTTCATCAGCTGGATATTAAAATGTTTTGGCTCCGAAAATCACTCAAGATACATTTATTGTGCTAGGGTCGTTTTTTTTTAATTTCAATGTTGTTTTTTATTCATAACAATGATAACTGTTTCTTTATATCTGTTATTAGATCTTTACTTTATCCAATTCAATGAATTAAACTTTGAAATGTTTTAGATAGAATTTAAGACTAAACGGCTATCGTTGTAAATATTTATCTTAAATATGTTATGAAATTCGTTAATTAAAGAATAAAAAAGAAGTAATATAGATTTTCATCTTTACCCTGGGAAAGCATTCTAGCAACCAGGTTTGTAATCATGCTTTAGGGAGCTACCATTTGATTTTTATGAGAGGGCTAGGATGAAAAATGTTGTCCTGCATTTTTTTTAGCTGTAATCTCTGTCCTGCCTTTTTATTTTTCACTCTGTTCGGTCCTGCCTTTTTTTTTATTAGTTATCCTGACTTTTTTTACACAAATTGTCATCCTGTCTTTTTTTTTTAACCAAGTTGCTCATCCTGCCTTTTTTTTTTTACTCAAAACTCCTGTCCTGCCTTTTTTTTCAAATTTCATCCTAGCCCCCCACCCTCCCCATAAAAATCAAATGGTAGCTCCCTTACGTTGCAATAGTTTTAAAACTTTTTCAGAACTGTATGTTTCATATGGTTGTTTTCCATTTTAATATTTTGTGAATACATTTCAGGTGTATCATATTTTAATATTTCTTTATTTCATACCAAAAACACAAATTGAAAAGCTATTACAAATGCATTGAAAATATATATAGCTACCCATATTGTTCTCAAGTGTCAAATTGTAATAATGAAACTTGAAATGTGATTTAAATAGACTCTGTATAATGTGCACTAAACTTTGATTTTTTTATCCTATTAGATCCTTGTGTGCTTTTGTGTATCATAATCAATACATAGCAACTTCTGTAAGAAAATATGTACTACATCTACAGTTTTCTGTTTTTTTTTTATAATTTTGGTGCAATGTGATAATAAACAATCTTTCCAATATTTGATTGTCTGCATGGAATCAGAAGTTACTATTCTTCCATATTATAAGAAGTTTGAATCTGCAAAATAGAATGATTTGTGGTTACTGTTAGTTTCTCACAATGCAAATGAAAGTGGTGGAGCTGGCCATTTGTACAGTTCTTCATATTACGTTGCTGCAATTTTTTTTTATGTTTTGTCAATGTCCTATACATTACTTATCTAGAAACTATCTTCAACAGTGTCAACCACCCTTTTCAGTGCAGATTTCTTTTGTTTTGAGAATTGTCGAAAATGTCGTAACTTGACGAGGGATCTTATAACTATTTCAATTCTGATCCATAACGAGAGATATGCATGTCTATTGCAAGATGTCGTTCTGCTATGTTTATTCCAACTGAACTATCCGTCATAAATGCCTTGAGCAATTTGATGTATGGGGTCCTCTAAATTGATAGCTCCAGCTGAAACAGCCGAATTTGAAGTTGTGATTCTGACTGTTTGATCATCTTTCATTACGATATTTAATTTCCGTCAGCATTGTCACACTATTAGAAAACAAAACATATATCTGCATAGGTTTTTAGATACATTGAACAGCTTTTGGTATGCTGTTGGTTAAGACTATGGTTCCCGTGCAGATCGACACATTTTAAGCTACTAGTATTTAAAGCGTTCGTCTAGCGTTTTCCCATATCTGATTAAAAAAATAGCGTCCACTTAAAGGTGGATTGGCCAGCTCGTAAATAAATTACCAAGATAGTTCTGAATGGTTTTTCCAAAGATTTAGAAATCATAACAATTTAATATATTGACAGGAATGTTTAAAATACTTGGGATAACGATACATTAAGAAGAGGACATAAAGTACAAATGCAGATTGATGAAAAAGCAGTAGCCGATTGATGACAATAGTACGTTACTGGCTATATGTTACATCGAATAAACTCATCATAGATACCAGGTTTAAATTTTATGTTAACGCCAGACGCGCGTTTCGTCTACAAAAGACTCATCAGTGACGCTCGAATGAAAAATGTTTAAAAAGACTAAAATAGAATACGAAGTTGAAGAGCATTGAGGACCAAGAATATTTGCTGATATTTGTAACATATAATTTGTTTATCATACATAGTTTAAGGTCATTCATAATGAAACGATAAAGATATGTTTATAAGTAAATAAAATCAACAAAATTTCACAATGTTTCATCATTTATTTTTGACTCTTATGTAAATCAATAGATTACTGAAACATCCCTATTTTGGTTCATTTGTCGCTGTGCAAATAGTAGAAATTTAATTCTTACTGGGTTCTTATAATGTATCGGTGGGATTAAAATAGTAAGCATTAATGTACCTTGTAAGAGTACATAACTATACGATAATTCGGTAAGTAATACACGTTAGACTAAATGATGTTAAAGTTGTAACTCTCTGAAGTCATAAATATCGAAAAGTCAAAATAGGCAGAAAAATATTCATATTCTCCGCTCTGTAAAAGGAAAAGGGTGCCAATATTCCTTAATTTTACTTTCTGTTTCTGATGA